>NW_027493014.1:0-121744 GCF_021521415.1 Bidens hawaiensis | reverse complement strand
TATAAACCGGTTTATAAAAAAAACCGGTTTTTTACCGTTGAAAAAAAACCGGTTAACCGGTTTCTTTATAACCGGTTAACCGGTTAAAAACCGGTTTAGACCGTTGTATAACGGCTATATGGCCGTTTTTTTTTTACCATTTTACCCCCACAAACATCTATATATAGTTTAGGTTGGGTATTGGTTACATCACACTCGATTATACAACTCCAAACGCTCACGTTTATTTCATACGCGATTATTTTGTTATCTCACGCTCAATTATACCACATTACCACTCCATACGCTCTTATTTCGTAGTCGATTATCATGGCCTCCCAAAGTGCTGCTTCATCCGTCAACATGGGTGCCTCGAACACGGGAGAAACGGTCGTTCGGGTCATCCCCACGAAACGAAACCAAGATGTTTGGCAACATTTTGACCTATGCGAAATGTCTAACGGTAGCCAAAAAGCTCGATGCAAACATTGTTTGAAGTTTTATGGCAAAGATGCAAACTCCACTTTAAAAGCGCATGTACAAAGGCCCTTTTGCAAGGCCTTGAAGGACGAATCGGGAAGTAGTTCGCAGCCGGAGATGACGAATCAAGGAGCGGTGTTTACGTACGACCTTGAAGCGGTACGTCAAAAGTTTTCAAACTTTGTGATTCAACAAACACTTCCTTTCAACCACTTCGACAACCCTCAATTCACGAAGATGATGCAAAAGTATGTTCAACCACGCTACCAACACGTAAGTCGTTCGACCCTTAGAAGAGATTGTCTTAAAGCATGGAAAAACGCTAAATCCGAACTAATTTCATACTTTTCAAACTTACAAACTGGTGTAAACTTAACAACGGATGTGTGGTCGGTACCTAATGGTTCGCCCGACTCATACATTTGTGTGACGGCTCATTGGGTTGACCCCGAGTCGTGGCAAATGATGAAACGAACCGTTGCGTTTCAATTGTTTGATTACCCGCACACGGGTAGAAATATTTTTAAACTCTTGGATAAAGTCATTCGACAATACAAGATTGAACATAAAATCTTTTCAATTTCGTTTGATAACGCGTCCAACAATACGGCCGCGGTTGGCCATTTAAAATTAAAGTATAAACCTATTTGTGATGGAGCGTTTTTTCACAGCCGATGCATTGCACATATTATCAACTTGGCCGTGCAAGATGGGTTAAACGTGATCGAAACGCAAAGAAACAATTTTAAAAGAATGTTACGAGATGTTTTTAGCAACAATAAAACATTTTCAAGATACAAAAAATTTTGTGTAGAAGCTAATTGTCAATGGTTGGGGCCAAATTGGGATTGTCCAACAAGATGGAACTCGACTTGTGATATGTTTGAGAAAGCCATCCAACAAAAAGAATCACTAATTGCGTTTCTTCAAATTTTGTCAAGTAGGGGTAAATGTGCACTGTACGATCCTAGAAACTGGTTATTGATTGAGATCGTTACGGAGGTCCTTCAAATTTTTAAATCTTGCACAACTAGTTTATCCGGGGTTTACTATCCAACAAGCCCCATTGCTTTACCAAAAATTGCTGTCATGTGCACAAAGTTGAGTGAACTTCATTGTAGGGGTGCACCTTATTTTGATATGGGTGTAAAAATGAAAGAAAAATTTAGAAAATATTTTCAAGAACTACCAGCTGTTTTGACATGTGCTGCTGCGTTAAACCCTTGCATCAATGTTGGTGGTGTTGAAGCTTTAATAGAAAAAATTTGTGATGAGCTAGAGTTAAACGACGATCAAAACCCCTATTATTGCCAAACTTTAAAGAATGCTTTCAACACCACCTTGTCAAACATGTATGATGTTTACCTTACAAAATACGGGTCGTCTTCCCAAATTCATGACTCGTTAAGAGCTGTTGCCCAATCCCAATCCCAAACCGACCTTGAAATGGGGATGTACTACATGATTTGGGAAGACGCCGGTAAACGTCAAAAGGTAAACACCCCAAGCAGTGAACTTGGAAGGTATGGTGGTACCAACTTTGTGAAACACATGACTCCGGATGAATTTAGAAGTCTTGATTTGCTGGCTTGGTGGAGAGGTAAGGAGGATGAGTTTCCGATCCTCGCCGCCATGGCCAAAGATTTACTAACGGTCCAAGCTTCCACGGTAGCTTCGGAGTCTGTTTTTTCTGTTTCTGGCAGGGTTATATCGATTAGGAGGACTCGACTCACTCCACCAGCTATAGAGATGTCGATTTGCTATAAGGATTACTTGGACTCTTTAGATATGGCACAACATCAACGCTCACTCGAGGGGGAAATGGAGTATGAGGCGGGCTTGTATGAAGACGAGGTCAATCAAGGACACACTCAACCAATGACCGATGAAGAAGCCGCGTACGACGATTACCTAAGGAATAGCTCGGGATCGGGTAGCGAAGAAAATTAGTTAAAGAAACAGCAAACATGGAGGCAAATAATGAGTAAGAAACAGCAAGTTGTTCATGTAATCGTGTCTAAGCATTCTTTAATGTTTGTATTTTTGAGTTACGAATATGCGATAACGATTTAATGTTTGTATTTTTATTGTAAAAACTATAAATGAAAGTTATGTGTTTTTAATCTTCCAAGCAAAGAACCCTAACAACAAAAGCAAAGAATGACTTCGGTCAGTCCGTTTTGCCTTGTAGTTACCGGTTTGCCTTGTAGTTACCGGTTTGTTTATACTGTGAAAAAATAATGGTTATTTAAAAAAAAAAGTAAAAAAAAAAATAAAAAAAAACCGGTTAACCAAAAAACCGGTTATTAAAAAACCGGTTAATAAAAAAACCGGTTTATTAACCGGTTCTAACCGGTTTCTAAACCGGTCCTAACCGGTTAGACCGGTTAGGGTTTTGACATACAAAAACCGGTTATTAACCGGTCCGGTTATTAACCGAACCGGTTTTTTTCCGGACAAAAAAAACCGGTTCGGTTAAAAAACTCTCTCTCATTGTCATCTCAAGTGTGTCCCTACTACTTAGAGGTGCACAAATCGGTTTTTTTAAAAAAACCGGTTCGGTTATTAACCGAACCGGTTTTTTTAAAAAAACCGATTTGTGCACCTCTAAGTAGTAGGGACACACTTGAGATGACAATGAGAGAGAGTTGTATAAAAAAATGAGTGATCTTTGGACATTAGGACATTAAGGACCCACTTTGGTCTATTTCCCATCTTAGAAACATAGACATCAAAACTAGAGACAAAATCCCTTTAATCACTCCACAAATTTCAACATTCTCATGCTCTATTTTCCCCACTTTTCATGATACTATCTATCTCATCTCCCAATCTCTAAATCCATACCAAAAAAGCAAGAATAAAAAACCGCTTTATATCTATATGTCACAACTCAAACCATGCAATTCTATATGCTAACTAGCTAACTAACTAAACATCACTTTCTTTTCTTGTTTTTGACAACAGACATGAACCAACAGATAAATAATTTGTTGGGCCGCGTCAACAACGAAAGGATCTCCGAAAACGTTGGCCGTTTGGAAGGCGTATTATGC
Source organism: Bidens hawaiensis (assembly GCF_021521415.1). Taxonomy (NCBI): domain Eukaryota; kingdom Viridiplantae; phylum Streptophyta; class Magnoliopsida; order Asterales; family Asteraceae; genus Bidens; species Bidens hawaiensis. Next base: position 118,229 of record NW_027493014.1, on the reverse strand, counting down.
CAGCATTTGTTCAATAGAGTTCTGAGATGTTGCGGGCAGTCTTTTGGGATGTCGGGTCTGAGCCCACATGCAGCAATATCGGGCCGTGGCTTGGACAGGTGATAGCGCAGCGTAAGCTGCCTCACCAGTCATCATCTCCCATACCACCATTCCAAAACTAAACACGTTGCTCATCCATGTCTCGGTTACTGTTTCTGGATCGCCCGCAATCATCTGTGCATAAACAAGTAGTCGTTTATTATGGAGTATTACGTATGCTATACGAACACGCTAATCCGGTTCAATAATTTGTCAACTTATTTGTCAGATTATGGAAATAATTGGATGCCACCAATCAATTTCAAAGGAAAATGATGGAAGTGGTTCAATAAAGCCAAAAGTTATGGAATTCTGTTCATCTAATCTAATCTAATCATGAAAACATTTTGCTTTAAGATCTATATTTAATTGCACAAATATTTGGAATAATTTCATACATGTCCCTACATATTTACTAAATGTCATGTATTTCAAAATAAAATTCTAAATGACCTATATATCCATTTTAATAAAGCAAATCATGATATGGCCAATATAGCCTTATTTTTCCCAATCCCTGAAAATTTCTACTTACCCATATTTCAAGTCAGTTTTTTACTGTTAATTTTCTGTTTTCTAATCCCCTATAATTTTCAACCCTACAATTTTCAGCAACTTTTTACTGGGATTTCCGGTGTTTGCTTACAGTTTTTTATTATGATTTAGAGCAGCCTTTTTATTGACTTTCTTCCTGCCTTTTAAAACAAACAAAAAACACAGTAAAAACTACTGTAAATTGCAGAAAATTAAAAGGTTGTTAAAAATCCCAGTAGAAAGGCTGAGCTAAAAATAAATAAATATGAAATTTTTAGTTTTGACAAAAACAAAGGAAAATACTAAAATGAATATTTATGATATTTAAATTATTAAAGAGGGACACATACATATGATATTTAGAATGGTTTGGATAATTTTTACCATGGTTTAACACCCCCACAAATTTGATTTTTGGTTGCCATATTACAATATGTTATATGATGTAATGTGCAGTATGTGAATGCATCTTAATAATATGTTGATGGTCTAACCTCGGGAGCAAGCCAACGGTACCCATCGGTTTCATACTCCATAGCTTCACCCGCATTCTTACAAGCCGAAACAATACCCATATCCCCTAAACACGCATTCTCGTTTTTATCCAACAAAATCCTCTGCGTATTAAGATCCCTATACGCCACACCATGATCATTCATAAACTTAATCCCTTCCGCAACGTCAGCAGCAATCCGTACGACCTCTTTCATTTGAATCTTCTTATTCTTAACCATTACCCGGTAATAGACCGACCCACCCTCCATCAACTTATTAACCACACACAAACCATGAACATCATCGATACATACACCATGAAATTGCAATATGTTCTTATGCCCACATGTCATTAGTTCTAGAAGATCTTTCCGGATTTCAAACTCGTACGAATTACCCTTTTCACACCCTTTTAGCTTCTCGATCCCGACCTTTTTACCCTTATACGTTCCTTTAAACGTCCCCAACCCGATTTGATCAACGAACTCAAGACTATCGGGGTTTAATAACCATTTCTTTATCTCATCCGCCCCTGATTGAACCGTCTGCCACTCGTCAACCGATATTTTAACCGAAGAGCTCAGTAACGGTAGTTGAAGTTTCATTTTCGAACAAGAAGTCAAAGAGTCAGCCTCGCTCCGGTTGCTTGGCTCGTTACACTCCTCTTCCGTTTCTCCAAACTCTTTTCCTTTCATACCCTCTTCCTGACACCCGCAAAGCCCAAACGGGAGCTTCATGGAATTCGATTTACTCGTCTTCTTCAACCCCGACTTTAACGCAGCTTCGATTCGCGATCTAAACATTTTCTCTTGCCCCGGTTGGACTAACAGAACAACAACACCCAAAGTAAACCCTTTCTTCTCAAAGATTTGAATCTTCTTGCAGCAAATGGGAGCCGAATCCAACGACCCCGACATCGCGGGCCACGAAAGCGACGAGTTGCAAGCGAATGTGAGCTTAATAACCGAGCCTTGAACTTGATCTTCCGATGCTTGATGGATCACAAAGGCGGGTTCTTCGTCTGCGGAGGCTTGTTCTATTAATCTCACATGTAAAAACACATCCTTCATTTCAAATCCTGCTTGCGAGTAACTGTCATCCATAACATTAAAACTCATCAAAAACTATTAATTGGTTAAAATAATAATAAGATCTATATCAATTAATCTCAGATTCAACTATTAATTAGGGAAATTTGAGGGTAAAAAAGCAATTAATAATAATAATAATAATAATAATAATACCTGAGAGCCAATGAATCAAAATGTTTACGAATACTTGAGACCAATTTCTCCGGGAGTTGACTTCCGGGATACAGCTGAGTCAAACTCCGTACAACATTACCCCACACATGTTTCCGGGTACTGTCAATCCGGGTCGGGTTGGAGTCCCGGGCCGGGTCAAGATTCAAGGAGTTCTTGAGCGAGGCAATGGCTTCGGAAATATTGCGGCTGAGCTTCTGCAGCTTCTTCTGCATGACGGAGGCGTCTTTTCCGGCGGCGGCGGTAGGGGATGAGGAGGAGGATGACGTGTCAAAGGCGTCGGCGGCGGAGGAAGATTCCGATCTGTGGTTGGTTCGCATGAGGCCTTGCTCGACCATGTCGTCATCGGTGGTTGTACGGCTGGACCAGCATTCAAGGGCGGCTGCCATTCCGGCGAGTGGGTGTGGTTGGTTAAGTGAGATCAGTAGATTGTGGTTCTGCACATCGTCGTGGTTGTTCTGACATTTAGAGAGAGAGAGAGAGAGAGAGAGAGATGAATATTGAATAATAATAAGTGTAGACTGTTATTTTGGGAAGGTGCGGTGAATCAAGTGAAGTGGAGTGGAGACTGACTATTCATATTAACCATGCTTATTTTGGTATAAACGAATAAAGATACAACCTCCTTTTCCATACACATTTAGGGTTTATTTCAAAACATGACTCAATGGTTTTTTTTACGGTGATGATTTTCTTCCTTAATCGTGTTGATTGGTAAGATAGCGCTGAAGCATCAAAATCAGTATGACGGTTTGTTATCCAGTCTCATCAAGTTTATGTTTATGGTTTTATCATAAAGTTTTCCTCATTAGAGTTATAGGTTTAAATCTAACAAGTATACATTAAAAAGGAAAAGAACAACACTCTCAAACTTTAACAAGAAAAATTTAACATGTTATTATTCATGAAAAAGTACTGTTTGCTATATGATTACTTTATTAAAAGATTCCCAAGCAAAATAAAGGAGGAAACCACATCATCGATCAATAGAAGCTCACACACATACATATATATATATATATTAGACTACGCGTAGTGGACGATGGATTTGGATGAAATGGGACGAATTAGGGCTACAACACCGCCTCTAGACGATTTTGGAGGCGAAATGCGGGGGCTACAAATTTTTGTGGGGCGATAATATTTAATATATATATTAAATATTATTATTATTATTATTATTATATATGTTTGTGTGTAGTATGTATATATATATATATAGGGTAGGGTTAATGTAAAAAACAATTTTTTTATGAGAAGAATAAGAATAGATCTAGGCCATTGGATCTATGATCTAGTGGTTGATATTGGTAGTTTCTAAATAATTGTATTGTTTCATATTTACTTTTTATAGTGTCATATTTAGGTGATTTGTTTTATTTTAAAGCTCTTCTCACACTTCTCACAAAACACTTATTTTTTATTTGAACTCTCTCTCTCTCTCTCTCTCTCTCTCTCTCTCTATATATATATATATATATATATATATATATATATATATATATAAGCCTACAACACCATTACACCCCAAAACAAATTCATATCCTTTGCTGACTGGACGCCACGTGTCGTAATTCGCCTAATTTATAGCCATTCCACTACACATAGCTTAGTTGATTAGCAACTCGAAATGGGTAACCAGAAGAGAAATATGCAATTTGCCTCCCTGGATTATATCGTCGTTGGATGGATTAACCACTGAAAAACGAAATTGTGAAGGTTTTGCCACTGTGAAATTTGGGCGGGGCAGTCTGTGCTCTTGCCGTCAGTTGACCGTGAGTTGACTGACCAAAAAACGTTGAAATGACCATTTTACCCCTGAGCCTATAAGTAATTCTAAAACTAAATATCCAATATCGTGTAGAGGGTGGGATTCGAACCCCCGACCCCTGATTTAACAACATACAACACCAACCTAAAAACTTAACTAACATGTGATATATTTATACAATATATAATATATATTCATCATTTGAACTGAACCAAAAATTGAAGTTTTTTAGTAAAAAACTTTATACAATATGTAATATATGTAATATATATTCTATATATTCACCATTTTTTTAAATCTTTTTTTAAAACCATTTTTTTGTAAAAAACTTTAACGAAATCGTTTTTTAGTAAAATTTTCGTCCGGAAACAACGAAAAGTATCATTTTTAGTGAACTTTTCGTCCGGAAACAACGAAACGGGCCGTTTTTTTAGTAAAATTTTCGTCCAAAAACAACGAAAAGTGTCGTTTTTTAGTAAACTTTTCGTCCGGAAACAACAAAAAGTGTCGTTTTTTAGTAAACTTTTCGTCTGGAAACAACGAAACAGGCCGTTTTTAGTAAACTTTTCGTCCGGAAACTACAAAACGGGCCGTTTTTTAGTTAACTTTTCGTCCGAAAACAACGAAAAGTGTCGTTTTTTAGTAAACTTTTCGTCCGAAAACAACGAAACGGACCGTTTTTTAGTAAACTTTTCGTCCGGAAACAACGAAACGGGCCGTTTTTTGGTAAACTTTTCATCCGGAAACAACGATAAGTGCCGTTTTTAGTAAACTTTTCGTCCAGAAACAACGAAACGGGCCGTTTTTTAGTAAACTTTTCGTCCGGAAACAACGAAACGAGCCGTTTTTGGTAAACTTTTCGTCTGGAAACAACGAAAAGTGCCGTTTTTTAGTAAACTTTTCGTCTGGAAACAACGAAACGGGCCGTTTTTTTAGTAAACTTTTCGTCTGGAAATAACGAAATGGGCCGTTTTTTAGTTAACTTTTCGTCCGGAAACAACGAAACGGGCCGTTTTTTAGTAAACTTTTCGCCCGAAAACAACGAAAAGTGTCGTTTTTTAGTAAACCACCCGAACAAGCACCTGGACCCGAATCCGAACACAATGAACACAAACATTTGTTTTATATATATAACACGAACACAATATACATATAACAAAACACCCGAATTATAAACTTCGGGATTTTACATACATAACATACTTATAATTATTCACCCGAATTATAAACTTCGGGATTTTATAACGGAAGCATAAGGAGACACGGCCCAAGATTTCACGTACGGTGGAAGTTGATTTGGTTTTGGCCAGCTAGGTTGACCAAAAACCAAGCTGTAATCGCTCGAATCTGGAGCTTTATCCGGAGATTGATATCAATCGGAACTCCTAATAGAGCCCGATTGAAGTTGACGGTGATTATTAGAACCATCTTGAAGCCGGGGTACGATGGGGAGACGGAGCCGGAGACGGTGGGAGCCGGACGATGGGAGCCGGTAAGCCGGTGCGACGGGGAAGACGGAGCCGGACGATGGGATTTTCTAAGGTCGTTTGGTATTTACGACATATTTAGTGTTTAAATGGTGTTTAAAATAGATAAATAAATTTTAAATATAAGAATTAATTCTGGAAATATTTTTATAAAATTCCCCACTATTAAAAAGTGATTTGTGCAAAATTTCCAGATCCGAGAGTAAACGGATAATTAATCGCGCTAATTATCAAACTTTTAAAGTTAAAACGCATAAACCGGTGAAGTTCGCTTAAGCGAGCTGACTGGTGTATAAAAACCTTAAAAATGGACTATTTTCATATAATTGAGTTAAATAATTAAAAATGAATCATCCGAAAATAATTCGGATGATTTGGGTATTTTTAACCGATTTAACAGTTTCCGGTACGCCAAAGACGGAAACGGGTCCCGCGGCCAATCGGGACGTCTAAACCGAGCTATAATTTCACATTTTAAATTAAATTATCAGACAACCACTATTTTCGGGTCGTGTGTGACCAAACTCATTTTTGAAACATAAAACGGATATTCGTGCTAGGCACGCAAAACGAGAAAACGATTAATAGAAATTGTGACCATGGAACTCTAAACGACATCACAATCTAAGTCTGGAGAAGTGTTTCTGGGTTAACCTTGCCCCCAGAACGGGTACAGTGCTGGGTTGACAGTGTCCCCAGGTGTACCGATTGATAAGATTTAAGATTATAAAAACAATAATTGTATAATAATGATCGTAGGGATCATATTACAGATTGGACGAGTTAATTGATAATGATTGTTGTTACCTGCTTGCATGTGCTAAGGTGAGTTTTCACGAGCCCCTTTTACTGAACTGTTTTAAATATTTTCCCGGGGCGGAAAGCATGTTTCTATCAAAATGATTAAGTACGTGCTGAACGCATGGAAATGAATGTATTTATATAATGTTTAATGTACGGGAATCGTACGGTAATGTATTAAAATGGTAATTGTTTGAGTTGTTAATAATGTAAGGTCCCGCAACAGTTTCTGGGGTAACAGAGTTCCCAGAGGTTATTGGAAGTATGTTTCTGGGGTAACAGAGTTCCCAGAGGTTAGTAAATGTGTTTCTGGGGTAACAGAGTTCCCAGAGGTTATTGGAAGTATGTTTCTGGGGTAACAGAGTTCCCAGAGGTTAGTAAATGTGTTTCTGGGGTAACAGAGTTCCCAGAGGTTATTGGAAGTATGTTTCTGGGGTAACAGAGTTCCAGAGGTTATTAAATGTATTTATGGGTTGACAGTGTCCCCCAGATAATATTATATTATGATATGGATTTATCATGGTTTACTAAAATTGTGAAACTCACCAACTATTCGTACTTGACCCGTTTTCTCACATGCTTTTCAGGTACAACTAAGATAAAGTGATTGATTACGTGCTAAGTGCTTGATGTTTGTAAAGTTTGCGTGCTGGACGTTAGAATACATTATAACAGATAGAATTATGAATCGTATTGTACGATGTGTGTATCACCTGGACGGTAATGAAAAATGAGATAATGTAATTTTGAAGTATATTAATGCATTCGGTTTTCTTTATAAACAATGTGGTTGATATCAGGGGTGTCTGTCGCATCCCGTTTACGTTTCCGCTGCGGTCACGGGGTGTTACAAGAGGGGTAAGGAAAAGAAGAAGGAGTGAGGAAGTAGAGAGGAGGAAGTCTTATGGTGGAAGTAGGGAAGAAAATATTACCCGGTGGTCGGACTGCCATTTTTCCCGTCAAGCTGGTTTTTCCAAGCTTTTTAAAAAAATAACAAACAAAATGGCACAGACTATGACCTGCCAAATTTCTATTTGTAAAAAGTCTAAAACACCCTCCATCTCAACAGTCATTAACGAAAATATTTAACGGAAGGGCACAGATGCCCCGCCCAAATTTCACAGTGGCAGAACCTTCGCAATTTCGTTTTCAGTGGTTAATCCATCCAGCGACGATATAACCCAGGGAGGCAAATTGCAGATTTCTCTAACTAGAATTACATAATACAAAATAAAGTTAATAAACAAAATTACATATATATCATATATGTAATAACACTTTTAAAGAGAGATTCCATATATGTCCCACTTTTAAAGAGGGATTCCATATATGTCTCACTAAAATTCAAATTCCTTCTTTGTCCCTTTATTAACTCATCTTCGGCTCTACGTTAGGAAATTGAGACGATATGTTTCTTAACTCGCTGCCTCCTCTCCATATTAGCTCATAACCCGTCGCCTCCCCGCCATGTTAGCTCAAATTCATCGCCTCCGGCTCCGCTCCATGTTAGCTCAAAACTCGTCGCCTCCACCCTTTGTTAGCTAAAAGTTAAAGCAATATATATTGTTATTTAAAAAATACATCTAAGAAAGGTACACACAAAAATTTGATGGTATGCATGACTTTTCTAAATCATATTATTATCCAAAATTCAATATACAAGAACTTAAAAACCAATAAAATTTAAATATTAAAATATTTTTTAACTAAGTTTTGGATCCATGTTTTTGGTAAAGATAAGGTAGATTTTTTTAGCTAACATAGGGTGGAGACGACGAGTTTTGAGCTAACATAGAGCGCATGCGATGAGTTTTGAGTTAACATGGCGGGGAGGCGACGGGTTATGAGCTAATATGGAGGGGAGACGGCGAGTTAAGAAACATATCGTCTCAATTTCCTAACGTAGAGCCGAAGATGAGTTAATAAAGGGACAAAGAAGGAATTTAAATTTTGGAGAGACATATATGGAATCCCTCTCTAAAAGTGGGACATTTTGGGAATTTTCCCTAATTTCAAATATGTAATATTATTATGATCTTGATTTAGAGTTACTTGCGTTTTTATAACATACTAACATATGTAATAATAGAATTACCATTGTGTCCATCGTGTTTATCATGTTGATTGTGTCTTCCACGTTCTATTATACAACGAGCCTAATGACGTCTTCTTCAACTAATCATTATTAATTGTTTGTAAAGAAAGAAGCTTAAAGCATTCATTTATCATTGTGTTTTTGATTTTGATTGTTTGTTTATTGCTTCATCATCGACAATAATTGCTCATCATCCTGTAATATTTTGGGACATGGTTTGAGAGGGAAATTGGTGTGTGTGTAGGGGGGAGGGGGAGTCAATTAAATGGTCCATTCGTCAAGAAATGAGACTATTTTTAAATCAGGTTTGTTTATGATTGCTTTAATGAAGAAGACAATCTTAAATGCTACGGGTTCTAATACCTCATTCGTTATGAAATGGAATAATGGAATACCATCTTCGTGTGGAAAACAGAGAAGGATAAGATAATGACCCAGGCGGATCCAGGATTTTTTTTAGTGGGTTCACTATTCGGGTCAGTCGGCTGTTCGGGTCGGTTTGACGGTTCGGTTCGGTTAAAGTTTCACATAATAAAAACACATAATACAAATATGAAGGTTAAATCCATTCCAATCTTTCTCTTTCTCTTGTTTTATTCATTGTGAATAATTTTGGAACAACAACTAGCTTGTTAGATTACACATCCAACACTAATTAACTCCCACTATGGAAAAAAGTTGTTTTAGATTTCAATCGAAACTCCCTAAATAAACCACCGATCGAACATACCTCAAATTATTTTATAATCAAAGAAACGTTAATGTACCCTCAAATAGTCAAACAAATTGTCGTTACGGGTTTAAAGATTTGTTGGGAAAAACGACCACCTAGCCACGAACGGTAAACAAAAATGCGAAATTAATCTTCGTTTGGCGAAAAATTTTCCCTACCCGAATGAACTAATGAGGATGCAAACAAATAGGGTAATTTAAAAGTAACAAGGACACAAAATTTTATCGTGGAAAACCTCTCAAGGTGAGAGTTAAAACCACGGGACTACTAGTGCCGCTTCAAATCCACTATCACCAATAATGAGCAATACAAAGTCTTCTCTAGGTAAAACTAGAGGCATACACAAATCATCATATATTTGGTACAAACTAACATCAAGTATATGGAATAAAATAAATAATAAGAGGTAACACCAACGAGAAAATACCGGTCTCTAGAAACGTCTCGTATCTTCAAAAACACCAAAAAATGAGCACAAACTATTCCTTCTCTTCGTAATCTTTTTGGGACAGCAGAAGAGAGAAAACCAAAAACCTCAAATCTTTTTCGTATTGTTGTTGACGGCAAAATACATGTGCACTCAAAAAAAACCATTATACTTGTTTTGTTTCTTTGGAGCCTTCTGTAGAACCAAGTACTAACACAAGAGAGGAGAGGATTGAAACTCTGCGAGGACCAAGCAACAATGAATGGTATCAACTGGTTCATGCTGTTCAAGCCACTATTTCTCAAGCTGTTGCTGCTGTAGTGAAGTATCTGCATCCTAGCAAGTCTATTGAAAGCCACGCAAGGACCGCTGAGAGGACATAGGAGAAGGTAAGAAGGATGATGAAAGAGAGAAGGGTGACTCGAGTGATGTTAGGTCTGTGAAAATTAATAAAAGGAAGAGGGGACGAGGTGGGTGTAACTACAAGTCATTCAAAGGTTTCGACCCGCCGAAACTGACTGGTTTTAGAGACACAATCGCTACTCTCCAATGGATAACCACAACGGACAAGGTTATCATAATTAGCTTGTGCCGTCCCAACCAAGTAGTAGGTTATGCTACTCAGTCGTTCGGTGATGAGGCTATGTACTGGTGGGAAACTGTGGAATAGAGAAAGACCCGGGAAGAGATTAATGCTTTGAGGTGGGATGATCTGAAGGAGTTGGTCATGAAATGTTTTTGTGCTGATCCTGAAGTTGAGAGGGTAAAGATGAAGTTTTTGAATCTAAAGGCGGGTAAGATGACACACCGTGAGTACACTACTGAGTTCAACCGCATGTCGATGTTGGTTCCTGACATGGTGAACACTGAAGCCAAGCGAATCAAGTGTTACATCAGAAGGCTACCATAGAACGTTCGCACCTTAATCAGGGCTAGTAAATCTGCTACTTTTGATTCTGCCGTTGTACTTGCATAAATGGTTTATGATGATCTGACTGTGGATGATGTGGTAGTGGAAGAACAGAAAGAGAAGAAATGGGTTGCTCCTACTAAACGAACCGGTACTCAGTTGTGGAACCCTACGGATAGGAGACAAAAAGTGTGGGAAAAAAAGTCGTGCAAGACCCCAGCCATGGGCTCTGCCCCTTGGACCCTGCAAGGGGCTGCCGCCCCTAGACCCTGCTTCCAAGGGTGCTGCCCCCTGACCTCCGTTCGTTGAGGGTTATATTAAGCTAGAAATACGATATAGGTAGTGATAGTTAATTGATACATGTAATTGTTATACAGTTATCCGCGCCCAGCTAAAGAGAGGAGTTACGATTAACTCGGAAAGGAACCGAGCTCAGGTGAGTTTCTAGCCCCATTCCTTGTTATGTTTTCGGGGCTGTGTGCATACTCGATGTGATTAGTTAATACACTTAACTTAAGTGGTAAGTGTATGATATGTGATTGTTTTATGAATAATGTATGAATGATATATGAAAGTTATAGAAAAGACTAAGTGTGTGTATGAAAGTACATAATTAAAAATATAAAGAAGATAATGTATGGTTGTATGGTGACATGCCTAAAGGATTGCATACCTTAATAATACATGCGAAGGTTAAAGGGTTGCAGACCCTAATAATATATGTGAAGGTTAAAGGGTTGCAGACCCTAATAATATCTGCGAAGGTTACATGGTTGCAGGCCTTATCAATATCTGCGAAGGTTATAGGGCGAAATGCTATTTAAAACTAATAGATAGTTATGTATCTAATGTATAGGCTAAAAGAATAAAAGTATGAAAGAAAGAAAGAGAGAAAGAAAGTTTGTATGTATGTATGAAAGAAAGGTAGACATGTTAAGTATGTAATATGTATCTTCGGATACATATGTATGTGAGTAGGTGAATGTATTGTATGTTGTCTGATTAACTAGAACTCACTCTGTTAGTATGCACGTAGGTGAATAGGCTAAGGCAGCTCGTTTGAATGAAGACACATGACATTGGACTAACGATACTGGCATCTTGAGAAGAATGTTGTGATGTTTTAAAATGACTTTTAAATTATGTTTCATGACACGTTGTTTATTTTGGAAAGATTCGAATGATTATGTAATATATGTTAGAAGTTTTATATTCCGAGAAAAGTTTTTTAATTAACTCTGATATTTAGAACTGTGCTTATGAGTAAATCCAACGCCAAAGTAGGGTACCGGGACCGGGTCCTTACAGAACTCGACTCGCTTATGAATGTATTCGGTTTAGTAAATTTTATTATATTTAAAACCAAATTCTTTTCATTTATTATTCCAAAAATATTATTTACCAAGACGGACAGGAACCCGACATTAAAAGTTGAGTTCGAATCTGACCAAAAATGAACCACTCGTTTAAACTCATTTTTTGGCACGCTTGGAAATTTTCTTGAAACGAGCCTGACTTAATAACATGACGAGGAAATAAGATAACCCAACAAGCGATAATTAAAATTAACCAACTTATAAACTTTACGACGAAAACTCTAAAAATATACAATTATAGAGTAAATTTATATTCTTGATTTCAAAGGTTTAACACACTAAACCATGAACCGAATCTTTTAAGTCTTCCATTTCCGTTTATTTTCTTGAATTTTATTTTGAAACTAGAATTATTTTCTAGGGCCGCTCGTCTAATCTAACTCGTCCGGTTCAGCTCGCTTAAACGCTTAGTTCGCTTTCACTCGCTAACTTTAACATGCGAGTTTCTCACACCCCTTTTTAAATGCTTTTACACATTTTGGGGGTAACATATATATCCTATCAATACAACTGTTTACTTATTAATTTACAAAACTACAATTCATATAATTGATTTGTGTGTTTACTTGATTATATGCTCAAAACTTACTTGCATGTGGTATCCTCAATTAGTATGATCATACGCCCCCCTTTGCACTCAAGACCATTTTGTTTCGAGTGGAAAAAGGACTCCTGATCCGAGTATGTTGGTTGTTACTAACTGGAAAGGACCCTTACTTGCGCTATTATTTCACAAATTTCATGGAATTGTATGGTTTTTACGTACTTATATCAAAACTTGTGTGAACTCACAAACTATTCATTAAGTTGACTTTATTATAAATATATGCTACATGTACCGTTATTAGAGGATGATAGTCGGAGAAGACATTGGAACTTAGGGTAATTTAATAAATGGAAAATTTGTTACATTGTTCTTGTTTTTCTTATATTTCTTATTCTTCGAACTTGTGTATTTGATGCTTAAATTAATTAATGATAATATTGTAATTTAATAGTGTCGCATTTGTTTTGAGTAATCTGTACGTCACACTCATGCGTTTCTTCTTAAGACGGGGCATTACATATTGATATCAGATTTGTGAAAATAATATAGGACATTAGATGTAGTGTTCTAGTTGGTTATAGCTTATTTTAATTATTTGTTTAGGGTTGCATGATTATAAATTATGTGAGCCTTATTTGATTGTTCAATGCTCTTGCTTCTTATTTTATTATTGATTCATTTACGCCTCATATACACAAGCACACACACAAGTCCAAGGCTTATTCCTTAAACAAAAATTTTCAAACGTGTTTCAGAAATCGATTTCTTTCAGTTTTCGATATTTCTTCTTCTTAAAGATGGTTCTATGTGGCATGTATGCAGTAACTGGAAGGGGACCGTGCTTATTTATGAACTGTTGACACCAAGGTTATTGAAACCTAAGGATAAGCAATGCACATAAATCCCAATCAGACGCGGGACCCGGTTGCTTACTTGGAGAGTTCGGAAAGGGCGTGAAACTTATTAAGCCAAAACATAGCACCCCCAACGCCATATGAATTACAACTTTAAATCTTCAACGTGACCATGTCCTCTTTGTGAAAAGGAGTAGTTGCACTCCTAAGGATGTTACACAAGTCATGGTGGTTCATACGACTTGCGATTCCGACCCTCAATGCTTTACAATGTGTTTTAACAAAAAGTTTGTTAAGTCGTGGTGATACATGAATACCCAACTTTCGGTTCGATTTGATTACATATTTTGTTTTTTTTGTGTTGTAATACGAGAACAGTCGAGTTTCAACTCTTTTTATTTATTTAAATATTTATTTATTATTATGGTTTAAAATTGAAAATTTGAAAAGTCATGGTGATACATGAATAGTCGAGTTTCAATTCGATTATTTTATTTATATATTCATTCACTATTATGGTTTAGAATTGAAAATTCGAAAATTCATGGTGATACATGAATAGTCGAGTTTCAATTCGATTATGTTATTTATATATTCATTTACTATTATGGTTTAGAATTGAAAATTCGAAAGGTCATGGTGATGCATGAATAGTGGATTTTCAATTCATTTTCTTTATTTGTATATATTCATTTATTCATATAGTTTGAATTGGGTACATGAATAGTCATGGTGGTAGATGCACACTCGATTTTTAATTCTATTTCATTACTTATATTAAGCTTGATATATTTTACATATGGTTATTAAAAAATGTGTGAGATTATTATAGAATGCAAAAACTCATGATGGCCTATGAGCATTCCAATTTCGATTTCGAATTTTGTTTCATGCGAATTTGTTTCTTTATTTATTTTTAAAAGATTTATATAGATTGATTCCGATGTTTCTTTTGGTTGTTAATACGAATTTCATATTTACGTCCCCTATTACACAAGTCATCCACGTTTCGCAACATGTCTTTTTGTTTTTCTCGATGTCGCCTTCGAAACTCAACTCGCAAGATGACGACTCAGATTATCACGCTATTGACCGACGTGATCACCACCATGATAAGCCAAAATCCATCAAGACCCACACTAACTATAATAGTAAATTCAAACACCAAAAATATGCCTGAACCTATCCAAACCCAACACAACCCCTGGACACTCAAACCTAACCCAAAAAAAAGCCTTGCACGTGAACACACCCTTTGTCTAACATGTGTAATCCTACCACTCTATTACCATACAATGTCTTCCAAATTGGGACCACCTCTTTCCAATATATACTCAACGCCACCCATTTATTCCCTACCATTTATCCAACCATACGCCTTACCATATGCTCGTGCTTAAAGCCTGCTACCATTATAGTGATCAAAACACACACACTGTGCTTAGGAATGCCTAACTTGTTTCCGCCAGGCAATACCTTAAACCGCATTCTCTGACCATTTGAAGCTCACTTGTAGCCTTGCACCAATGCTTAGTCCATTCTTACTCGTCAAACATACCTATTTTTCTGTTTAAACCATGCATGTTTCTCCACATTTATTTTCTTTTTACGAACACCTTACGCTTGTAATTTCTAACCCTCAATTATTTTAATAGCTAATTAACAAGTATTTAATCAAGTTAATTTTCTTCAAAAAGACTTTAAGTTATATCATATGGTTTATTATTATTACTATTATTATTATTATTATTATTATTATTATCCTTGTTGTTATTACTATTGTTATCATCATCATCGTAGTCGTCGTCATCATCATCATCATGACTATTATTATTATTATTATTATTATTATTTTCCAATGAAATCTTAAACTGAAAGAAAATAGAATATGTTGCTTCAAACAAGTCTTAAGCCCTTTAAGGCTATTTTTCAATGAGTCATTTTATCCGGTGACTCTTACTTCTATAAAATGCCTTTTACATTAAAAAAGTTCATAAAATTTCATAAATTTTAGCGCTAACCAAGATTTTTTTTATTTATAAAAATTGTTATTATAAAAGCATCACATTATATCAATCGATTTTCATAAACTTAATCGAATCTCAAAAATCATTTCCCCTCTTTTTGTCAACGCCAACGAGTTTCGATTAAGAAATCATGGCACCGGCCCTATAATAACTTTCATACCACAAACTCGCCTTCAAGAAAACAAGCGTCGCAAGCTTCGTTTTTTCCTTTTTTTCTCCTTCATGTGTATATTATTATATAAATTATTCTATTTGGACATAATCAAAATAACTTTATGTATCTAATTATTTTGAGGGTTGTTTATGAAGCTACAGTTGACTTTGGTTATTTGTTAATTTTTGAGCTAACTTCGTTTGTATTTATTCTAAAGCACGAAACACAAATACATGCATCATTCATAGTTGCATTATTAAATCGATTTACGTTTTTTTTATCTCAATCTCGTGGTATATGACGAATTTCCCATAAACATAATCGTTTTGTGGAAATTGAGACTCTGAACATGTTTGTGTACATAGTTATCTAATAGAAACCGTATTCCTACATTGACTATCTATCACCGGTTACCTCAAACGGTTTCGTTTACTTAAATCCGGGGCTACGTTTATATCTATCTAATAGAAGTCACGTGTACATGTTGAATTTATATTTACTTTACGCAAATCATTTTGATTATTTGCTTGGTTCTTATTCCGCTCAATATTCATTGAATTATCTTATTACTCTCGATCTTAATGTTTCATCAGTTTGAGGCCATTGTTTTACTTTGATCTCGAAGTTTCAATTATTTTTATAGACATTCTTAATTTTAATGTTACTTTTATTCACATTGATATTTTCTTTGAAAATTTCATTTGTTTAAGGTGTCATTATTGACTCCAAGAACTTAATCATTTATGATATTTTGACATCAAAGTTTCTTCTATCAATTTTATTTTCGAACCCAACGATTTATCGACTTATACGTTTATATTTTGTTAGCTCAATGTTACATCTATTTACCCTGTTAATATCTACTCCAATGTTTCGTCTGATTATTGTGATGTTCACGACATTAATGTTTTCATTCATTATTCTTATTATTTTAGGTTACTCTATTATCTCGCTTATTTTGTTTTAAACTTCAATAACATCGTAATAATACATATTTATTTATTATTACGGTTTAAAATGGAAAATTTGAAAAGTCATGGTGATACATGAATAGTCGAGTTTCAATTCGATTATTTTATTTATATATTCATTCACTATTATGGTTTAGAATTGAAAATTCGAAAAGTCATGGTGATACATGAATAGTCGAGTTTCAATTCGATTATGTTATTTATATATTCATTTACTATTATGGTTTAGAATTGAAAATTCGAAAGGTCATGGTGATGCATGAATAGTGGATTTTCAATTCATTTTCTTTATTAGCATATATTCATTTATTCATATAGTTTGAATTGGGAACATGAATAGTCATGGTGGTACATGAACACTCGATTTTTAATTCTATTTCATTACTTATATTAAGCTTGATATATTTTACATATGGTTATTCAAAAATGTGTGAGATTATTATAGAATGCAAAAACTCATGATGGCCCATGAGCATTTCAATTTCGATTTCGAATTTTGTTTCATGCGAATTTGTTTCTTTATTTAATTTTAAAAGATTTATATAGATTGATTCTAATGTTTCTTTTGGTTGTTAATACGAATTTCATATTTACGTCCCCTATTACGCAAGTCATCCACGTTTCGCAATATGTCTTCTTGTTTTTCTCGATGTCCCCTTCGAAACTCAACTCGCAAGATGACGACTCAGATTATCACGCTATTGACCGACGTGATCCCCACCATGATAAGCCAAAATCCATCAAGACCCACATTAACTATAATAGTAAATTCAAACACCAAAAATATGCCTGAACCTATCCAAACCCAACACAACCCCTGGACACTCAAACCTAACCCAAAAAAGCCTTGCACGAGAACACACCCTTTGTCTAACATGTGTAATCCTACCACTCTATTACCATACAATGTCTTCCAAATTGGGACCACCTCTTTCCAATATATACTCAACGCCACCCATTTAATCCCTACCATTTATCCAACCATACGCCTTACCATATGCTCGTGCTTAAAGCCTGCTACCATTATAGTGACCAAAACACACACACTGTGCTTAGGAATGCGTAACTTGTTTCCGCCATGCAATACCTTAAACCCCATTCTCTGACCATTTGAAGCTCACTTGTAGCCTTGCACCAATGCTCAGTCCATTCTTACTAGTCAAACATACATATTTTTTCTGTTTAAACCATGCATGTTTCTCCACATTTATTTTCTTTTTACGAACACCTTACGCTTGTAATTTCTAACCCTCAATTATTTTAATAGCTAATTAACAAGTATTTAATCAAGTTAATTTTCTTCAAAAAGACTTTAAGTTATATCATATGGTTTATTATTATTATTATTACTATTATTATTATTATTATTATTATTATCCTTGTTGTTATTACTATTGTTATCATCATCATCGTAGTCGTCGTTGTCATCATCATCACGACTATTATTATTATTATTATTATTATTATTATTATTATTATTTTCCAATGAAATCTTAAACTGAAAGAAAATAGAATATGTTACTTCAAACAAGTCTTAAGCCCTTTAAGGCTATTTTTCAATGAGTCATTTTATCCGGTGACTCTTACTTCTATAAAATGCCTTTTACATTAAAAAAGTTCATAAAATTTCATAAAATTTCACAAATTTTAGCGCTAACCAAGAATTTTTTTTATTTATAAAAATTGTTATTATAAAAGCATCACATTATATCAATCGATTTTCATAAACTTAATCGAATCTCAAAAATCATTTCCCCTCTTTTTGTCAACGCCAATGAGTTTCGATTAAGAAATCATGGCACCGGCCCCATAATAACTTTCATACCACAAACTCGCTTTCAAGAAGACAAGCGTCGCAAGCTTCGTTTTTTCCTTTTTTTCTCCTTCATGTGTATATTGTTATATAAATTATTCTATTTGGACATAATCAAAATAATTTTATGTATCTAATTATTTTGAGGGTTGTTTATGAAGCTACAGTTGACTTTGGTTATTTGTTAATTTTTGAGCTAACTTCGTTTGTATTTATTCTAAAGCAGGAAACACAAATACATGCATCATTCATAGTTGCATTATTAAATCGATTTACTTTTTTTTATCTCAATCTCGTGGTCTATGACGAATTTCCCATAAACATAATCGTTTTGTGGAAATTGAGACTATGAACATGTTTGTGTACATAGTTATCTAATAGAAACCGTATTCCTACATTAACTATCTATCACCGGTTACCTCAAACGGTTTCGTTTACTTAAAACCGGGGCTACGTTTATATCTATCTAATAAAAGTCACGTGTACATGTTGAATTTATATTTACTTTACGCAAATCATTTTGATTATTTGCTTGGTTCTTATTCCGCTCAATATTCATTGAATTATCTTATTACTCTCGATCTTAATGTTTCATCAGTTTGAGGCCATTGTTTTACTTTGATCTCGAAGTTTCAATTATTTTTATAGACATTCTTAATTTTAATGTTACTTTTATTCACATTGATATTTTATTTGAAATTTTCATTTGTTTAGGGTGTCATTATTGACTCCAAAAACTTAATCATTTTTGATATTCTGACATCAAAGTTTCTTCTATCTATTTTATTTTCGACCCCAACGCTTTATCGACTTATATGTTTATATTTTGTTCGCTCAATGTTACATCTATTTACCCTGTTAATATCTACTCCAATGTTTCGTCTGATTATTGTGATGTTCACGACATTAATGTTTTCATTCATTATTCTTGTTATTTTAGGTTACTCTATTATCTCGCTTATTTTGTTTTAAACTTCAATAACATCATTTATTTTGTTTAAAATTCAATATATCATTTATTTGTTTTGACTTAATATTTTCGCTTATCCTTGACCTCAAAGATTTGTTTATATATTTTGTTAATTTTGATCATTATAATTCATTATTCTTAATTTCCAAGTTTTGATATAAAAATTTATTTTATTTATTGTTTATATCTTAAAACCCACACAATGAGACGGATTATGTGGACCATCGGGCGATAAATGGTTATTATGGGTCGACACGTAATTATCAATGTCCTCAGATGGAAAACATAGTAACTACGGTTGTGTGCAATAACTCGGAATTTGGAATGATTTTAGAAAATGGGACAAATGCAGTATGATAAGGGCATAGTGGATACGCCGCTAGTATATCCTATATACAAGTGTGCTTGTCATATTTCTCATTTGTGACGTCTTTCGGGCCATTTAAAGATCGATGTTATTATTTTTTTTTAAAATTATGTATATATAAAAATGTTAAAACTTTTAACAACTCCATGTACCAATTGTTTTTTTTAATTTTAATTTTATTAATATTTTGGGAAGAAATTTCTAAAAGTTGCGAATCTTGTAACATTCGTTAAACTTTAAACCCGAAATACGAACCGTTTTAAACTTTTGGATTTTTGTATTTAGTAAGCTCTATTTTTAACTTATAAAATATTATTCCATCTTTACGATTTTAATCATAAACTCCATTTTACATATTTTATAAGTTAATTGCATTATATTAAGTCTATGATTATGTTAATGTTTTCATGTTTGATCTTCCATTAACTCTTTTAACACCATTTTATATGATTTTAAAGGTGTTTCAACTCATTTTTATGACAATAAACTTAGTTGAATATATTCCTTATGTTTCAAATCAACTTTTATGATCCTTTTAAAAGGTTTTGAATGTTATTTATGTCCGTTATTTTAATTCTTTGTTATCATATTTGGTCATGTTTACCTATAAATAGAGCTCATTTTCTTCCCATTTCACTTGCCACAACTCAATTTACAAAGTATTGTTATTATTATCTAATTTTGGTGTCATTTGCCTACTTTGTCTTTCAAAAGTTAAACCGATCAAGTTTCACGTTTCATCTATTTTATTCTTGTGTTCATTCATCAGGTATGTTTGTGTTATTTTACTTCATGCTTTTAATAGTTTAAATGATGTTATAATTGATTTAGCATTAGTTTTACTTCATAAAAAAGGAACTCGACTCGCTTATGAATGTATTCGGTTTTGGTTTAATTAATTTTATTATATGTAAAACCAAATTCTTTTCATTTATTATTCCAAAAATATTATTTTACCAAGCCGAAAACGAACCCGAAATAGAAACTTGAGTGCGAGTCTGACAAAAATCGAATCACTTTGTTAAACTCATTTTTTTGGCCCGTTTGGAAACTTTCTTCAAACGAGCCCGAGTTAATAACATGAAGAAGAAATATGATTAAACAACAAGCAATAATTTTTAACCAACTTATAAACTTAACGACAGAAACTCTAAAAATATACAATTATAGAGTAAATATGTATTTTTAATTTTAAAGGTTTAAAACACTAAACCATGAACCGAATCTTTTAAGTCTTCCATTTCCGTTTATTTTCTTGAATTTTAATCTGAACCTAGAAATATTTTCTAGGGCCGCTCGTCGAATCGAACAAGTCCGGTTCAGCCTGGTTAAATGCGTAGTTCGCTTTCACTCGCAAACTTTAACATGCGAGTTTCGCACACCCCCTTATTAACGCTTTTGCACATTTTGGGGGTAGCATATATATCCTATCAATACAACTGTCTACTTATTAATTTACAAAACTACAATTCATATTATTGATTTGTGTGTTTACTTGATTACTTACTCAAAACTTATTTGCATGTGGTATCCTCAATTAATATGATCATACGCCCCCCCCCTTTGCACTCAAGACCATTTTGTTTTGAGTGGAAAAAGTACCTTTGATCCGAGTACGTTGGTTGTTACTAGCTTGAAAGAACCCTTACTTGCGCTATTATTTCAAAAGTTTCATGAAATTGTATGGTTTTAACGTACTTATATCAAAACTTGTGTGAATTCACCAATTATTCATTTAGTTGACTTTATTACACACACACACACACATATATATATGCTACATGTACCGTTATTAGAGGATGATACTTGGAGAAGACATTAGAACTTAGGGTAATCTAATAAATGGGAAAGTTGTTAAATTGTTCTTGTTTTTCTCGTATTTATTTATATTCGAACTTGTGTGTTTAATGATTAAATTAATTAATGATAATATTGTCACTCAATAGTGTCACATGTGTTTTGAGCAATCTGTAGGTCACACTCAGGCGTTTCCGCATAAGCCGGGGTGTTACACATAGTGCAGGATTTGGAATTACTTGTTGATCAAAAGGCACTCAGTTACTTAACCATGTGTATGGACAAGAATATTACTCAAAGTGTGAAAGAGTGTAATACAACTAAGGATTATTGGGATGCATTGGTAGAAATGAATTTTTGAATGGTGAATTGAATATGTTCAATCATATTCAAGGAGAAATAATTGAGTCCATCATTGATCGGTTTGAAGCTTTAAATACCAAGATAAAGTGCTGGAATCATCTGTGAGGTTGGTGAAATTAACAAGAAATTTCTTAACTCACTTCCAAAAACTTGGAACGTCAATGTCACTACCATAAAGAGAACAAGGAACATGTATGAGACTTCACTCCCTGATTTTATTTCCATCATGCGATCATTCAAAATGGATGATATGCTTTCTATGACCAACAATGTGAGTTATCTCAATCAAGTTGGAGTGTCAACAGGCGCTATAGCTAGAACCGATTTCGTATCTCAAGTTCATTTAAGTGTTCACATTGATGATGGCATTAAGGGAAATCATTCTGGCATTTAATTTAGGAAAAATAAAGCACTTATTTCATATACTGGTTTGAATGATTCATCCACTCAAAATTCTATACAAAATATGGTGGATCAAGCAATTAATCTTGCTTTGAAGGCTCATGGTTTAGAAACTCCAGTCAACAACCCAACCCACAAAGTCCTCTAGTTGATGATTGCCAAAGTACTTTGTTCCATGCCTTCATGGCCTGTTATAAAGAATTGTTGAAGGGAAATCTCATGCCATCATATTTCACTCAATGTGAACTTCTCGAAATCAATCAGCAGGACCTTGAAGAGATGGGAATCAAATACCAAATGGCCACGTAAATTCACAAGGCAATAAATTACATCAAGAAGTATGTGAAAAACAGCTTTCAAAGCACTGGCAGAAACAACAAGATCGGGTTTGACAAGGGGCTTCGATGTTACAACTGCAATGAATCTTGCACTTTGCCAAAGAGTGTACAAATTTAGCCATAATGAATAGGGGTGAAAACGAGCCGAGCTGCTCGTGAGCTACTTGAGATCGGCTCATTAAAAATCTCGACCAAGCCGAGCTTAATCGAGCTTAAGCCCGAGCCTAAAAATTAGCTCGTTTAACAAACAAGCTCGAGCCCGAGCTTCACTTAGCGAGCTCGAGCCGGCTCGCGAGCCTAAACGAGCCTGCCATTTATATAATTTTTTAAAATATATATTTAATAATTATTATTTAATATATATAGTGTTATGAAAAAATAAATATAAATAACTAAATAATATATATTATTTTATACATAAAATTATAATATAAAAAATATATTAAAATAATTATAATTATGTAAAAAATAATAGATAAATAGTAAATGAGCCGAGCCCGAGCTGAGCTCGAGCTTCAAAATCCACTCACGAGCCGAGTTCGAGCTCTGTGAAAGTTAAACGGGCCGAGCTCAAGCCTCGTCAAGCTCGGGCTCAGCTCGCTCGTTTGCACCCCTAGTAACGAAGCATGTGAATCAGTTAAAGATTGTTGATGTTATTGATAGAGAGGTTGGTATGAACTTATTTAACATCAAGAAAAACTTCCATGCCATTTCTGCCAACTTTCAAAGTTAATGGACCATTTGGTCATCTTATTAAACTCAAATTATAAGGACTAATATGTAATTAGGCCGAATGAGACGGGCCGTCTCATAATTAGATGGTTTGTATCAAACCAAACCTAGGCCCAAAGGTTTCCTAAATGAAACGAGGCGTCTCATTGGCCTACCTTTTGAGATGGGGTGGGCCGCAATTAAGAGACGAACCGGCTCATAATTAGATGGCCCGTCTAACACTGTGTGTCAGCGAGAGGTTTCGAATTTGAGCATTACGTGTAACATACCCATTCCTGACTCATCTTGGTGCCATGGCCTATAAATACACCCTCTTGCACGACCATTTCATGCAGCCCATGATCCATAATTATATAAACCTTAATTACACATTTATTACTCATTTCACACATATTCCATACACCACCAAAACACACACTTAAGCTCTCTCTCTCTCTCTAGCCAAAATCACCAAGAAACCGGGCATCAACCCGAGGTAATGATAGTATGATGTTGTAGATATCCAAACCCGTTAGATCTAGTCGCGAAACGACGAGCCGACACCGTTAAACCGTTTAAGTCACGAGATAAGGGTGGAATCGGGTATAAACCGAGCCTAAGATGAGCTTAGGGATCACCCTAGCTCAGATCTGGATCGAACGGGGCGAAAAACGGTGAAAAACGGGTCAAAACGGTTTTTCCGGCAAAACCGCGTTTTTCCGGCGACGGTGCCGGAAAAGTATACAAGGTAAGGGAATGTCAGAGAATGTTTCTGACATTCTCTGACCTAACCCTAATTTGTTAACGAGAAATTAACGAACTAGGGGTGATTCGCTAGTTGATTCGTTAAAGGAAAGCATAACGAACTAGCTTTAGTTCGTCTTCAATTCGTTAAGGGAAAAAGGATAACGAATCACCCTTGATTCGCTATTGCCAGTTCGTTAGAAGAAATAATGAATTAGATGGACTAATTCGTTATATGGACTGGTCCGCTATGGACTGATTCGTTAAGGAGTCCAGTTCGTTAAAAGGTTCAATTCGTTATAAGGACCAGTTCGTTAAGAGCCCAATTCGTTAAGAACCAAGTAACGAACTAGACCATGAAAGATAACGAATTAGTTAACGAATCAGGCTTAATTCGTTAGGGCAAATGAGTTAGCGAATTAGATAATAATTTAAAATTCTAATGGAAAATGTGATAAGACAGTTAATGGAAATAAAATTTTTCCAAGCTGACCTGGCAGCTCGACCCCAGCCAGGGGCTCTGCCCCTTGGACCCTATTAGGGGATGCCGCCCCTAGACCCCGCTGCCAAGGGCGCTACCCCCGGACTCCCGTTCTTTGAGGGTAATAATTAAACTAAAAAGATGATATGTGTAGTGATAATTTATTGATACGTATAATTGTTATACAGTTAGTCGTGCACAGCTCAAGAAGGGAATAACGATTAACGATGAACGTAACCGAGTTCAGGTGAGTTTCTAGCCCCATTCCTTGTTATGTTTTTGAGGCTGTGTGCATACTCGATGTGATTAGTTAATACACTTATCCTAAGTGATAAGTGTATGCCATATATATTTTATGTGGAATGTATGATTGATTGCTTGTCGGTACATGAACGATCTTCGGATATTGCGTGTACTTCCAGGTAATGGTTTGATGATAAAATTGTTGTATATGAAGAATGACTGATGTATGTATGTATGAAACTTACCATTATATATATAGAAAGGTATGGTAGGAAGGACGGGAAGAAAAGGGTGACCGGACCCTTATAATATCCGAGGATGGAGGGTACCGGACCCTAATAATATCCGAGGATGAAGGGGAGAACGGACCCTAATAATATCCGAGGATGAAGGGAGACGGACCCTAATAATACCGAGGATGGAGGGCACCGGACCCTAATAATATCCGAGGTATGTAGGGTGAAATGCCCTTTATAACGTAAGGTTAGCTATATATGTGTATGGATGGATGAGGTACAGGTTATGTATGTAATGCGTACCTTCTGAAGCGTATATGTGTATGTAAAGTAAGTTATACGATTAACTAGAACTCACTCAGCGTAGCTGACTTTTAGTATACACGTAGGTGATTAGATTGAGGCAGCTTGCATAAGGGGAGACACATGGCATGGACTAGAAGAAGCTGACATCTCAAGGAAGTGTTATGATATTTTTAAAGACAATTTTTATGTTATATGATTTGAAATGATCGTTAAGACAAGAAATATGGTTATGTGATGAAATGGTTGAATGTTATTAATATTCCGCGAATGTTTTTATTAACTCTGATATTTAGAACTGTGTTTATGAGTTAATCCAACGTCCAAAGTAGGGCACCGGTAACGGGGCCTTACATTTACATACCCGTATCATACATATACTTTCTTTAATCATTCGTACATATTCATATGTTGTATATATATATATATCATACACATCCATCTTTCATATACATAACTCCCTTGTCAATACGTGCAATATCCGAAGATCGTTCACGTACTGACAAGCTTTCAATCACGTTCATAACATAATATCTATCACATAAATCATACATGGCATACACTTACCATTTAAGGTAAATGTATTAACTATCACATCGAGTATGCACACAACCCCGAAAACATAACAAGGAATTGGGGTTAGAAACTCAACTGAAATTGGTTACGTTCACCGTTTATGGTTACCCCTTTCTTGAGCTGTGCACGACTAACTGTATAACAATTACATGTATCAATACAATTGTCACTTCCCATATCGTTATTCTGGTTCGTTATCTTAACATAGCGAATGGTGAGAAACCAATCACCTAATTCCTTATCTTAACATGGTCTGGTTCGTCATCGGAACATGGCCTGATTCGTTATCTCATCTTAGCCAATTGGCGAGTAATGAATCACCTAATTCGTTATCTTAATCATAACGAATTGGGTGAGTAACGAATCACCAGATTCGTTATTTTAACATAACGAATTACCAATGATTCGTTCAATCATAACGAATCCACATCAGTCTTATCTAAACCTTTGACTCAAGGTCAAAGTCAAAATCAATAAGAAAACATATTAGTCAACATGAATCAGATATGCAATAAACCTTCGATTCTTAACGAAACAACATGATTTAGGTATCAATGAACTCGGAATCCCAGCGCCAACAAACCCCAATCCGTTAATCATCCAAATATCACGTTTTAAAGTGTGCAATTTACCCATATATACATACAGCTCGTTAATCGAACAATTAAACCATCAAATGTTAACGAATTCTAGTAAGGTTTGATGCATCGGGTTCGTTTTTAACATTTAAACATAGATCTAAGATTTCTATATATAAACCGTACCTAAACGAACAAATTCTCCATATAAAGGAACCTTAAACGAGTCAGTTTACGAACACGGTCTAGTCTCGATGTTGTTTTGGTTCGTCACGACGTTCTAGCACTATCAAGCTCGGGTTCTCAACTTCGGTTCTTGGCTCGCGATAAAGGATGGTGTTTGTGCGTGTTTTTCAAGGTGTAGGCTATGGTGTAGAGATGGATAAAATAGAAAGAATTAGGGTATAAGGTGTATTTATACTTCCTTAAGGTCATGGACCTAAGGCCCATTCCATCTTTTATTCCATCTTCTAAAGTCCAAGTCCGCCCTCTTATTAGTTTGTTTATCTAAATCGACAAACGACACACTATAAAATAACTATTTTATTAATTCTTATCAAAAGTAGGATGTTACAAGTCTTCCCTCTTTATAGAGGTTTCATCCCCGAAACCTAACTATTACATAAAAAAATATGGGTAAAACTTGCGCATCTCTTCCTCGTTTCCCATGTAGCGTCCGTTCCTTTGCGACTCTTCCATATCACTTTCACTAGGGGTATAACCTTGTTACGAAGTTGCTTTTCCTTGCGGTCAACAAGCTCTAGCGGTTGCTCAATGTAGTTCAACTGTTTATCAACCTCAATATCCACCAATGGCATATGAGACGTTTCATCAGCTAGACATTTTCTCAGATGAGAAACATGGAAGGTGAAATGAATCCCTTCTAACTCCTCGGGTAAATCTAGCTTATAAGCCATTCACCTACAAGTTTCATAATCTTAAATGGTCCAATGTACATCGGACTCAACTTTCCTCTCTTTTTGAAACGGATAATTCCTTTCCAAGGCGAGACCTTGAGCATCACATTGTCACCAACGTTAAACTCAATCGGTCGTCACCGCTTATCCGCATACGACTTCTGTCTGTCTTGAGCAGCTTTCATTCTTGCTTTGATCTGATCGAACTTTGAAGAAGTTTCTTGCACAACTTCTAAACTTCCCATCTCTTTCTGGCCAATCTCTCCCCAACATACCGGGGTTCTACATCGTCTACCGTAAATCATCTCAAATGGTGGCATACCAATACTTGAATGGTAGCTGTTGTTATAAGAGAACTCTACCAGATACAGATGATCATCCAAACTTCCTCCAAAGTCTAAAACACAAGCACGTAGCATATCCTCAAGTGTTTGGATCGTCCTCTCAGACTGTCCATCTGTTTGAGGATGATACGCAGTGCTGATGTTCAGTCTCGTTCCCATAGCTTCATGGAACTGGTTCCAAAATCTCGAAGTAAACCGAGTATCTCTATCAGAGACGATCGATAACGGTACTCCATGCTTAGTTACAACCTCTTTTATGAACAAGCTTGCTAACGTTTCTGACTAGATAGTCTCTCTAGGCAGAAAGTGAGCACTCTTGTTCAAACGGTCCACAATTACCCAGATGGTATCATGAAGCTTAGCTATACGAGGTAGCTTAGTTATGAAATCCATGGTGATATGTTCCCATTTCCATTCTGGTATCTCTAGCGGTTGCATTTTCCCATAAGGCTTCTGATGTTCAGCTTTGAATTGTAAACAAGTTAAGCACTTACTAACATAATCCACCACATAATTTTTCATTCCTAGCCACCAGTAATCTCTTTTCACATCTTGGTACATCTTTGTAGTTCCTGGATGAATTGAATACCTTGACTTATGAGCTTCGTCTAAGATTCGACCTCTATGATTTCCATGGCGTGGAATCCACATACGGTCAAACCTAACCTTAACACCATGAGTGTTTTCCATAAACTCGTCTTGCTGACCGAAAATCCTTTCTTTCTTTACTAGCCCTTCGTCTACCAGCACCTCTGACTGCACTTTGATGATTTCTTCAAAAAGACTTGAATTCATAATTAGCTGGTTTGACTTCACTGTTGCAATGATTTCCTCATTCTTACGACTTAGCGCGTTGACGACCACATTAGCTTTACCAGGATAGTACTTAATGTCGTAGTCGTAATCCTTTATCAATTCTAACCATTTTCTCTATCTCATGTTCGCCTCTTTTTGATCAAAGAAGTACTTTAAACTTTTATGATCCATGTAGATAGTACACTTAGTACCATACAGATAATGTCTCCATATCTTTAGAGTGTGCACTACTGCTGCTAGCTCTAAATCATGCGTCGGATAAGTACACTCATGGACTTTCAACTGTCTAGACGCGTAGGCTATAACCTTTCCTCGTTGCAACAACACGCAACCTAGCCCACGATGCGAAGCATCAATATAAACAACCAAGTCCTCGTCACCATCGGGTAGAGCAAGGATTGGAGCTTGCGTGAGTCTTCTCTTTATTTCCTCAAAAGCTTCCTCTTGAAACTTACCCCAACTGAATATAACCGTCTTTCGGGTCATTCCAGTCAACAGTGCGGCTATCTTAGAGAAGCCTTCGATGAATTTCCTGAAATAGCCAGCTAACCCCAAGAAGCTTTGAATATCAGTTGGGTTCGGCGGAGTCTTCCAATTCGTTATCGCTTCAATCTTAGCTAAGTCCATAGTAATCCCTTCAGGATTGATCACGTGACCTAGGAATTGCACATCTCGCAACCAAAACACGCACTTCAAAAACTTAGCGTATAACTTTTCTTTCTTCAGCGTTTCCAATACCTCTCTCAGATGCTTAGCATGATCAGACTCACTCTTTGAATAAATCAATATGTCATCGATGAAGACGATAATTGACTTATACAACATCGGCCGACACACCCTATTCATCATATCCATAAATGCTGCAGGAGCATTTTTTAGACCGAATGACATCATGAGGAACTCGTAGTGTCCATACCGCGTCGGAAACGCTGTTTTTGGGATGTCTGCCTCTTTCATCTTCAATTGATGATAGCCTGATCAGAGATCTATCCGTGAGAACCAACTTGAACCTTGCAGTTGGTCAAACAAATCATCAATCCTTGGCAAAGGATATCAATTCTAACCGTAAGCTTATTCAACTCGAGATAGTCTATGCACATTCTCATACTTCCATCCTTTTTCTTCACGAATAACACTGGTGCACCCCACGGGGAAACACTTGGTCTAATGAAACCTTTGTCGAGGAGTTCTTGCAGTTAGGACATCAGTTCTTTCATCTCGGACGATGCTAGACGGTAAGGTTCTTTCGCGACCGGCTGGGCTCCTGGTACTAAATCTATCTGAAATTCTATCTCTTGCTTCGGTGGCAACCCTGGAAGATCCTCAGGGAATACTTCTGGGTAGTCGCACACAATAGGAACATCTTTCACTTCCTTTGTCTCGACCGTAGCATTGACTACATACGTCAGGTAGGCACCGCACCCTCGCCTTAACAAACCCTCGGCTTTTATCATCGAAATGATATTAAGCCCAGAACTTTCCTTATCGCCATAAATCGTCACCGCACTACCATCCAAGGACTTTAACCTTATTATCCAACTCTTACACACTATCTGAGCTTCATACTCAGATAACCAATCCATTCCCAAAACCACATCGAACACTCCTAAGGTCATAACATACAAAGTAACAGGGAACTCATGGACCTCTAACTCTATCTTACAGTCCTTAACCATTCTCATTATTTTTACCGAGGAATCACTAGCGGTTTCTACTATAAAAGTTTCAGAGACTCGGAAACATTTCATTTTAGCTAATTTACTAATGGGGTGGCTAAGAAACTTTTGTTCGCACCTGAATCAAACAATACTGAGCGGATATACCGTTTACTAGAAACGTATCTGTGACAACATATGGAATCTGCTTTGCTTGTTCCGGGGTTAACATGTAAGGTCGGGTCCTCGGCCTAGTCTGATCAGCATCATTCTTTCCACTCCCTCCAATCCCACCATCGGTGCATTCCTTAGCAAAATGGCCCGACTTACAGCACTTGTAACACACGGGTTTTGCAGAACAATCGGGAGCATAATGTCCCACCTTTCCACACTTATAACAGGCATTCGATCCCAGCCTGCATTCTTCCCCATGAGCCTTACCACACTTATAGCAAACTGTAAGGCCCCGTTACCGGCGCCAAACTTTTGACGTTGGATCTACTCATAAACACCGTTCAAAATATTAGAGTTAATCAAAACTTTACGAGGAACATAAAACTTTCATAACATTACAATAATAATTCATAACATGTCTTAAAACATTCTTGTCTTTCCAAAATTAAAACGTTAAATATAAAACATCATGCGTCTTCAGATGCCAGACTCTTATTCTCCTACCATGTGACCACACTCAAGCCAACTGTCTCATTCTACTCACCTGCGAGCATACTTAAAGTCAGCTACGCTGAGTGAGTTCTAGTTAATCATACATCATACAATACGTATACTTACCATCCATTATGCTTCCGAAGATACATAATAATTATTTTACTAATTTACTTTCATTACATAATTTCATACACACTTTCATACTATATAATTACTGTCCATTCGATCTCAGATATTATTAGGGTCTAATCCCTTTCTTGTCTATCTCAGATATTATTAGGGTCTGATCCCTTTCTTGTCTATCTCAGATATTATTAAGGTTTGATCCCTCTTTTCTTCTCTATCTCAGATATTATTAGGGTCTGATCCCTTTCTTCTCTATCTCAGATATTATTAGGGTCTGATCCCTTTCTTCTCTATCTCAGATATTATTAGGGTCTGATCCCTTTCTTTTCTATCTTAGATATTATTAGGGTCTGATCCCTTACTTCTTCATCTTCGTACATACTGTATTTACATACTCGTAACATACATATACTTTTTTTTAATCATTTATACTTACTCATATGTTGTACATATATCTATCATATACATTCATATTTCATATACATACCTCCCTTGTCAATACGTGCAATATCCAAAGATCGTTCACGTACCGACAAGATTTCATTCACAATTATAACATAATATCCATCACATAAATCATACATGACATACACTTACCAATAAAGGTAAGTGTATTAACTATCACATCGAGTATGCACACAACCTCGAAAACATAACAAGGAAATGGGGCTAGAAACTCACCTAACTTGGTTACGTTCTCCGTTTATGGTTATTCCTTTCTTGAGCTGTGCACGACTAACTATATAACAATTACACGTATCAATTTAACTATCACTACCCATATTTTGTTTTTAGTTTAACTATTACCCTCAACGAACGGGGGTCCGGGGGCAGTAACCCCTAGCGGGGTCCAAGGGGCAGAGCCCCTGGCTGTGGTTAAGCTGTTAAGTCAGCTTGGAAAGAAATTATTTTCATTAATTGTCTTAACACATTTTCTATTAGGATTTCATGATAATATTTCATTGTTAACCTCTCAATCCTTTAAGGTATCTTCTATAAATTAATAAGGTTCAAGAGCTATTTTGTATTTAAATAATTATTTTTTTAAGTCCAGGGACTGTTCTATCATTTATCAAACTTCTAGTTGGTTACTTGGTTCTTAACGAATTGGGTTCATAACGAATGACCCATTCGTTACTTTATAACGAATTGACTATTATAACGAACTCATCCTTTTAACGAATTGGACCTTATAACGGACTGGTCCTTTGACGAATTGAATTTCATAGCGAATGACCCCTCTGTAACGAATTGAACATTCTAGTTCGTTATCTCCCTTTTAACAAATGGTCATAACGAATTGGGGTTAATTCGTTATCTTTTCCTTAACGAATTTAGATATGAACTAAGGCTAGTTCGTTAAGCTTCCGTTAACGAATCACCCTGACGAATTATCTCTAGTTCGTTAACTCCCCGTTAACAAATTAGGGTTAGGTCAGAATGTCAGAACATTCTCTGACATCCTAGGATACGTTTTTCCGGCGCTGTCACCGCCGGATAACCGGTATCTTGCCGGAAAAGCGAGATCTCGCTTATTTCACCACCGTTTTCACCGTTTTTCGTCCCGTTCGATCCATATTTGAGATAGGGTAACCCCTAATCTCATATTTGGTTCGGTTTATACCTGATTCCACCTGGATCTCAAGACTTTAACGGTTTAAGAGTGTCGGATCGTCGTTTCGTGACTAAATCTAATGGGGTTGAGTTCATACAATATCATTTTATCATTAACTTGGATCAGGATCAGTTTTCCTTCTTGGTTCGGCTGGAGAAAAGAGAGAAACTAGAGAGAGAGCTTAAGTGTGTGTTTTGAGTGGTGTATGAAATATGTGTAAATTAATGAATTAATTGGTAATTAAGGTTTATATATTATGGATCATGGGCTTAAGCCCATGGTTTTTCCTTCTTTCCTTCTTAATCCAAGTCCATAACCCATACCCATTTGACCCAAAACTAGCCCGACTCATAATAACTCATGTTTTCATTTTATTAACCGAAACGAGAAAACGGGATGTTACACAAACATAAGATCCTTTGCTCCACTTGCACTCACCCCCTTGCATCTTTCCACAGGTCTTACACGACCTCTTCTCCCATACATTCTGCTTATTGTCCCTAGGGGTTCCACAACTGAGTTCTAGGTCGGTTAACAAGGGCGACCCATTTCTTATCTTTCTTCTCTTCTCCCACCACAACATCATACTCAGCCAGGTCTACATAACCATCTCCGAGAGCTCGACAACAGATTCAAAAGTACAAGGTTTATTCGCCCTGACTAGTATGCGAACATTATGTGGCAACCCTCTCACATAGCACTTGATTCATTTTGCCTTAGTGTTAACCGTATCGGGCACCAACCTAGACATTCGTTTGAACTCTGTGGTATACTCTTGGTGTGTCATCCTTCCCGCTTTCAAGTTCAAGAACTTCATTTCCGCCCTCTCAACTTCGGCGTTAGCACATAACCTTTTCATCACCAATTCTTTTAGATCCTCCCATCTCATTGCCTTAATCTCATCGGGGCTCTTCTCTGCTCATTCGACTCCCACTAATACATTGTTTTGTCACCGAAGGATTGGGTAGCATAACCCACAGCTTGGTCGGGACGGCACTCGCTAATGCGGATAACCTTGTCCATAGTGGTTATCCATTGAAGAGTAGTGACCGCGTCTCCCAAACCAGTCAGCTTTGGCGGATCACAACCTTTGAATGACTTGTAGTTGCACCCACATTGGCCTCTCCTCCTATCATCAACATTTACCGACTTAACCACACTCAAGTCCTCCTTCTCTCTCATCATCCTTCTTATTCTTCTCCCAGACTTCTCAGCTCTCCCGTGGCTTCTAGCAAACCCTTCAGGACTCAAGTTCTTCACAGCAGTGGCTACAGCTTGAACAATGGCTGCTTGAACTACAGGGTCAAGTTGATACCCTTCGTTGTTACTCGGGTTTCGTCCAGTTGCGATTCCTTCATCCCTCGTGTTAGAAGCTGTTTCTACCGAAGGTTATCGGACAAAGCGAGGCCTGCCACGAAGTCCAATGCGACCTCCTGCTCCAACCATCGTATTCTGGAAGGGAAAACACAAACATCATCACTCAAGGAACTATTTAGTACAAGGATAGTAAGGCTAACAGGTAATAACAGTGGCCAGCTGTGATTAGCTGATCACGTTACTTTCCGTGTCCTATACACTTCCTCTTATGAGTCTATTTGTGCTAATTCTACTCTTTAACAGTTAATCAATCAAATAATCAAGAAATCCTATCCCTACATACACATATCCTTTCTTTAGGAGTTAAGCTAAGATTAACATTCATTATTTAACCATGTACTTTACCGTTACTGAGCTTGCTTGAGTGACACATGGCTATCCTGAACTGGCATCTTCTTTTTTTTCTTTCTTAAATCCCATTCTCTACATTACCCTAAACGAACAAGGGTCCGGGGGCAGCGCCCCTGGCAGCGGAGTTCTAGGGGTGGCAGCCCCTAGTGGGGTCCAAGGGGCAGAGCCCCTGGCTGGGGTTAAGCTGCCAGGTCAGCTTGGAAAAATTTTATTTTCATTAACTGTCTAAACACATTTTCCATTAGAATTCTAAATTATTATTTAAATCTCTAACTCAATCTCTATAACGAATTAAGCCTAATTCGTTAACTGATTCGTTATCTTACGTGATCTGATTCATTAGCCGATTCGTTATTCTGGTTCGTTATCTTAATATAGCGAATGGTGAGTAACGAATCACCTAATTCGTTATCTTAACATGGTCTAGTTCGTCATCGAAACATGGCCTGATTCGTTATCTCATCTTAGCGAATTGGAGAGTAATGAATCACCTGATTTGTTATCTTAATAATAACGAATTGGGTGAGTAACGAATCACCTGATTCGTTATTTTAACGTAACGAATTACTAACGATTCATTCAATCATAACAAATCCACATTAGTTTTATCTGAATCTTTGAATCAAGCTCAAAGTCAAAATCAATAAGAACACAGATTAGTTAACATGTATCAGATATGCAATAAAACTTCGATTCTTAACGAAACAACACGATTTTGGTATCAATGAACTCGGAATCCCAGCGCCAACAAACACTAATCCGTTAATCATCTGAATATCACGGTTTAATTGGTGCGATTTAGCCATATATACATACATCTCATTAATCGAACAATTAAACCATCAAATGTTAAGGAATTCCAGTAAGGTTTGATGCATCGGGTTTGTTTTACCATTTAAACATAGATCTAAGATTTCTAGATATAAACCGGACCTAAACAAACAAGTTCTGGAAATAAACGTACCTTAAACGAGTCAGTTTAAGAACACGGTCTAGTCTCAATGTTGTTTTGGTTCGTCACGACATTCTAGCACTATCAAGCTCGGGTTCTCAACTTCGGATCTTGGCTCGGGATAAAGGATGGTGTTTGTGCGTGTTTTTCAAGGTGTAGGCTATGGTGTAGAGATGGATAAAATGGAAAGGATTATGGTTTAAGGGGTATTTATACTCCCTTAAGCCCATGGACCTAAGGCCCATTCAATCTTTTATTCCATCTTCTAAAGTCCAAGCCCGCCCTCTTATTAGTTTGTTTATCTAAACCGACAAGAGACACACTATAAAATAAACTAAATCTATTTTATTATTTCTTACCGAAAGTAGGATGTTACAATAATTATGTGGATTAAAATATTATTATTTACAAGTCAAAAGACGAGATTATAATATACCCGTTAAAAGTATTACTTGTTTGAACAAAATGTTACTTGTTTGTGTTAAACCACCATTACATATTTTTATATTAAAAAATGATCCGAGCCATCGGATATCTAAGCACCTAGAGCATTCCAAGCTCCTATTCTTGATTACCTACAAAATTTTTAGAAAATACCTCAGCAACACATGCTGGTGAATAAGCTGACACATAAAATATTTTTCTTTACTTGATTACTGTGACATTCATGATAAAACGAGGTACACTATATTCATTACGTAACAAGTAAACGATAAATCGGTTAATTCGTAGTACTTAAACGAGTAACCGACCGATACTAATTATGACCCGTATACATACTGAGGGGTCATATACGAGTTATATATATGTTATAGAGGCTAACATATTGATATTTAGGCCCCGGTACGTTTAAAACTCTTTAAACGAAAAAGGTTTCGTTTATCGATACGCTATAAGCTTAAACGCAATCGTTAATATCAAAACAAGCATTGTAGCATCCGTTAAGCCGAAAAAGATTTATAAAACACTTATATGACATGTTCTAAGCAATCCGTGAAAATATTTTGGAATTTTACAACGAGTCAGTACGTTTTTCTTATTTTACAAAAATAAGCTGAAAAACACTCGTTTTTACGTTATTTCTCACACCCGAATTAATTTCCTTGCGAAAAACCGGACCCGAACTAAATTTAAAGTGGGCTTTTCATGTTTGGGCTTATATGTATAGTTTAATGGGCCAAAACAGCCCATTAAGGGCTTCTAAAGAGTTCCGATCGGAAATCCACCAAACTATACATTTCTTTTTTTTACATAACTTCATCCTTAAGTTTTTTTTTCATTCATTCTAATTTACAACACATTTTCAAGTCCAGCAGCTCAAAACCTCTGTTCTCTCAACTTCCTTTCAAACCCTAAGGTAAGATCCAATTCTATCAAGTTTCAACAAAGTTTGATGCATATGATTAACATATAAACATGTTTTAATTAGTTTTAAACATGTTTAACCATCCAAAAACCCTAAAAATCAAGTAAAATTATGTTTTGATGTTAAACATGTTTACAAACCAGGAACATATACTTTTTTGGTCAAAAACGCGGATTAGAACATGAATACAACGTTTTTACGGTTAGAAAGTTCGGTTTGAATCCAAAACCGAAACCCTAATTTTCAAGGCTGTTACATGGATGATTTATGCTTGGTTTGATGTTATATGATATGTAGATATACTGAGTTTGCAACCCGAGACCCGGAGAGTCGTTTAAGCTAGCAAAATTCATCGAAAACCGACAAGGTAAACCCGTAATACTCGTTTAGGGGCTGTTTAGTATTAGGTTGTGACGTGCTTGTTGTTAGCTTGTGAAAATTTGCAGAGACATTAGGGATCATATAAATGAGTCCCTGTTCAAATTTGGTAATTTTTCGATAAACGGAGAATATTTGGTGAATTTATTCCCGTTTATGAGCGTTTATTTGGGAAAAATAGCTAAACATATTGAAAAATTATGAAACTTGGTTTTGGAGTTTGATATGGGATGGTAAGATCACTGGTAAAGTTTGGGAATCATTGGAAATGTCTAAGTATGGTTTGTCCGATCATGGCTTAACCGAATTTTAACAGCCGAAAAACGCACAAAAAGGCATTTTTTCAAAAGAGTTAGGTTCTGGAAATTTTGCAGGGGCTATGTAATGACATTAAGGCCATTGGTAAAAATTATCGGATTTTTCGGAGGTCGTTTGATATAAACGGGCCATTTATTACATGATTATAACCTATTAAATGAATTTTTATAAATAAATAAATAATCATAAAATTTCTGAAAACATTTTTATAAAATTCTCCATGTCTTAATGTATTTTTACAAAAATTTACATAATTTATATATAATCACATATTTAGTTATGATTTATCAAAGATTTAAATTATAATTGTTTTAACGAAACCGGCAGTTTTGTGTTTAACGGACTGACTGGTATGTCAAAATGTCAAAAGTGGTCAAATATCATATTTTTGAATGATATTGATAAAAACGAACTTTTTACGAGAATTCCGGACAAATCGGGTGGATTGTGCGCGTTTTGTATAATCAAACCTGTGTGAAAACGGAAACGAGCCCTGCAATCAAACCAGATACCGAAACTTTAAAATTCTTTCATAAATCAACTTATTTTATCAATCAATATATTTACTTAAGTTTTATGTGATCTTACCTAATCCCGAAACGTATAAACGATCAACTGAGCTAGGCTCGGAAAACGGTGAAACAGAGCCAAATCCAGTTTTAAACATTTCATAGTATACAACGTCACAATCTAAGACTATGGTCATGTTCTGGGCCTAACAGCTATACCCAGATTATCTATACAGCCCGACTTAGCTTAAACACTGTACTAGTAATAACAATACGATACCGTTTATAGGAATCAGGCTATAAACGAGACATCTGACTATTTGATACGTGATTTCTGTGCGAACTACGATAAGGTGAGTTTCACGACCCCCACTTTCTAAACTGTGTTACGAACTTTTGGGGTGAAAAGCATGTTTACATAAACTGATATACTTGAAAACGTGTGATGATGTGGATTATCTAAGTACTAACACTTGACAAGTCCCCACAAACACAAGTGATTAACTTCGTGCCGGTGGCGTGTGGATAGTACTATCGGTTTGACAAACCCAACTGTGACAGAGCCGGTGGGGTAAGCCGGAACATATGTAAAAACCAGTTGCACATTGTCATTATATATTTACATACTGCTATGTGGTGTTAGACATAGTACATACATGGGGCAAATTGGCTGTTAAATGCCAACAGGAGTGCATGGGCAGGAGAGGCCATGCAGTATAGCTCGTTTCGGTTTCACTTGTGGCTTAGTATAATGCATCATACACAGACATACATACATTCACACTGTAAACTTTACAAACTCGTGAACTGATTTCGTTGATACTCGTGAAACTTGAAACTCACCAACTAGACGTAGTTGACCCGTTTTAACATGCTTTTCAGGTAAAGCAAAAGTGGAATGATTTGCTTACATGCTTGGTGTTAGGAAGAAAGTTGAATAGCTGTGAATAGACGCTGATATAATACTGTATAAGAAGCTCGTAAACCGGTTATGTGTTTTTCTCATCTAGTTTGTAAACTTAGTACCAACCCATGTATTATGATGTAAATTAGTTTATGAATTTCTTTATAAACAATGTTGTTGATACCAGTGTTATCTGTTACATCCCCGTATTACGCTTCCGCAACTACCTAGTCGGGGTGTGACAGAAGTTGGTATCAGAGCCATTGGTTATAAAGAATTAGGATGTCCCTTAGGATACCCTAAGATAACCGTAGGCTCGATTAACTCTGGGAATAAAATAATATTAAATAATATACACGAATGATTCTCGTGATGAACGCGAATGGACAAGTGGGTTATTATGGTCCGGAACGTAATAACAGACTTGTTTGTACGAGGAAATTCGAGAAGAAGTCGATAAACAATCGAATAGGTAAAAACAGCAACATACATGTATAAAATATAATAATAGATAAATATTTGTGTATATAAACGATTATTTGTGCTTATGTGTATAAATACCTGCACGTATCTTACTATGATTAATATAGAAGGATATTATTCTTATTACTAACCATTGTGCAGGAATATGTCAAGATCTACTGATCGTTTACCTACTACCCTACCAACAAGGCCTGAGGAGGAGGAGGAGGATCCGGAAGAAGAAACTGAGGAGGAACCAGAGGAAATAGGAGAAGGTGCAGATGCGGTAATTCCACGTGAGGTACCCGCGGATCAACCCGACTTATCGGGTTATCGTTGTGACACCTATCCCCCTAGGGAATCCCCTAGGAATGTAGTAGAACAGGGAGCTACTAGTGCTTACCATTCACCTGTTAGAGCACCCAGATCCCCTACTCCACCTGTACAGCATACACCAGTACCCCCACCCACTATTAGAAACCGTCAGACCGCTCGTATTTCAGTGCGTCCACCTGAGCACACTTCTCTCCCACCTCGATCTACGTACCATAGGGGAGAAACATCACGTGTCCAGGTCACTGAGATACCTATTCCTACTTGGGGTTTACCCGCCCCGGTACCCGAGCCACCTCGTTATTCTGATTCAGCATGGTTTGGTTTAGCGACTGATCAGCTTTTAGACCACTCACATTCTATAAATAACTTAAACCTGCATAGATATGATATGCAAGATCACATGCGATACATGCAGCAAGAAATCAGAATTGTGCAAAGATCCAGTGCTCACAGCCACGAGCGATGATACTACTGGGGGTGTGTTTAGCGGTTAATGCGGCCCTAGTGGCTGCTGTTGTTTGGTTATGGTTCCATGTTGCAAAGAATGGATAGGACATCGTAATCTGGTCTTATGTATATAGTCTGTTGATATCCCAAGCAGCATTTTGTTATAGCATGTTGGGCTGGCTTGGGAGTTGTTTGTGGTTTAGTACTATTTCAAGCACTGGCCCTTATCGGGTTAAGTCTACATGTCACTTGGTGACAAATTTTGATACGCATATACAAGCGCTGGCCTATACCAGGTTAAGCCTATGCGCTAATTTTGGATGCATATGTACAGTAATGATTATAATTAATACAAACGTGTTTTCTTTGGCATAGTTATGTGTTGTGAAGGT
Organism: Bidens hawaiensis; assembly: GCF_021521415.1. Classification (NCBI taxonomy): domain Eukaryota; kingdom Viridiplantae; phylum Streptophyta; class Magnoliopsida; order Asterales; family Asteraceae; genus Bidens; species Bidens hawaiensis. The sequence continues at coordinate 77,851 of NW_027493014.1, read as the reverse complement.
GTAATATCGTAAAGTTGTGTTGATCATAGTGAAACGATAGTGATTATTATATAATTGATTATTCTATAGAATGGCCCCGAAGAAAGCAAACCCTTTGTCTGAGGTGGAAGTGGCCGCAATGATTGCTCGTCAACTACAAGCAGTGATACCAACAATTGTAGCCCAAGTCACTGCAGGCATACGTGCTAACAATACTGTTAATCAACCTACGAGCACCACCACGGCCACTGTTAATACACCTCCGCCGGACACTAATGTAGCCCCGGGTGTTACTACCCCGGTGAATACTGATAATGTCATAAATAATAATAACACTCTCCCAACTATAAATGTCACTGGGAACCCAGAACCTGTTGTGCACCCTGATAATATCCCGAACCCTGTACCGGTTGTTAACACAACTAATAATAATAATAATAATAACCGAGAACCCCCGCGTCAGGAGTATTCATACAAACAATTTACATCATGTAAACCGATTGAGTTTAAGGGTATTGAAGGACCTAGTGGACTGGTCAAATGGATAGAAAAGACCGAATCAGTAATTAATATCAGTGAGTGTCCACCGAACCGCGTGGTCAAATATGCTACCAGTATGTTTCTAGACCAAGCGTTGATGTGGTGGAACACGGTAGTCCAATTAAGGGGACAAGATGTTATTAATCGTATGTCATGGACTGAATTAAAAACCCTCATGTTAGAGCATTTTTGTCCTAAAAGTGAGATTCAGAGGTTGGAACACGAGTTATGGAATATTGAGAAGAAAACCGATGAAGTATATTATTACAAAAACCGGGTCTGGATTCCAACACTTCATAAACTCCGAAAGCTGATACTTGATGAAACACACAAATCCAAATATTCTATTCATCCAGGTACTGATAAGATGTATAAGGATGTCAAAGAATTTTAATGGTGGCCTGGTATGAAAAAGGATATAGCCGTGTATGTAAGTAAATGTGCAACATGTGCAAGAGTAAAGGCGGAATATCAAAAACCTTCGGGAATGTTACAACAACCCGAAATCCCACAATGGAAATGGGAACAAATTACCATGGTCTTTGTGACACACCTTCCTAAAACCGCTAGAGGACACAACGCAATTTGGGTAATTGTGGACCGATTAACCAAATCCGCACACTTTATTCCCATCCGTAACAACTACACCACCGAAAAACTCGCTCAAATTTACATCGATGAAATAGTATCTCGACACGGAGTACCTCTTTCGATTATTTCCGATCGAGACAGTCACTTTACTTCACATTTCTGGCAAGCAGTACAAGAAGCCTTGGGAACCCGAATCGACCTAAGTACAGCTTACCATCCCCAAACCGATGGTCAATCCGAACGAACCATCCAAACCTTAGAAGATTTACTTCGTGCTTGTGTACTGGACTTCAAAGGGAATTGGGATCAACACCTCCCACTCATTGAATTCTCTTACAATAACAGTTATCACAGTAGTATACAAGCAGCACCTTATGAAGCTCTATACGGGCGAAAATGTAGATCACCACTATGTTGGACAGAAGTGGGTGATACTCAAATTTCAAGATCCGATTTAATTCAGGAAACCACCGATAAGATTCACCAGGTTAAACAAAAATTGAAAGCTGCCCGTGACCGACAAAAGAGTTATGCCGATGTTCGCAGAAAACCGTTATCTTTTGAAATAGGTGATAAGGTATTTTTAAAACTATCGCCATGGAAAGGTGTTATAAGATTTGGAAAGACTGGTAAACTAGCCCCGAGATACATCGGACCTTTTGAGATTGTCGCAAAAATTGGTCCCGTAGCTTACCGATTAAAACTACCCTTAGAACTAAGCACTATTCACGACGTGTTTCATGTATCGAATCTGAAAAAGTGTTTGACTGATGAAACGACAATAGTACCACTGGAAGATGTTCAGATCAACGAAAAGCTCAACTTCGTAGAGGAACCGGTAGAAATTGTAGACGGGAAAACCAAACAGTTACGACATAACAAAATTTCCTTGGTAAAAGTTCGGTGGAATTCAAAACAAGGACCCGAATATACTTGGGAACGAAAGGACGAATTCCGAAAAAAATACCCACACCTGTTCCCTAGAAAACCGATGACACATTAAATTTCGGGGACGAAATTTCTTAACGGGGGGAGAATGTGACATTCATGATAAAACGAGGTACACTATATTCATTACGTAACAAGTAAACGATAAATCGGTTAATTCGTAGTACTTAAACGAGTAACCGACCGATACTAATTATGACCCGTATACATACTGAGGGGTCATATACGAGTTATATATATGTTATAGAGGCTAACATATTGATATTTAGGCCCCGGTACGTTTAAAACTCTTTAAACGAAAAAGGTTTCGTTTATCGATACGCTATAAGCTTAAACGCAATTGTTAATATCAAAACAAGCATTGTAGCATCCGTTAAGCCGAAAAAGATTTATAAAACACTTATATGACATGTTCTAAGCAATCCGTGAAAATATTTTGGAATTTTACAACGAGTCAGTACGTTTTTCTTATTTTACAAAAATAAGCTGAAAAACACTCGTTTTTACGTTATTTCTCACACCCGAATTAATTTCCTTGCGAAAAACCGGACCCGAACTAAATTTAAAGTGGGCTTTTCATGTTTGGGCTTATATGTATAGTTTAATGGGCCAAAACAGCCCATTAAGGGCTTCTAAAGAGTTCCGATCGGAAATCCACCAAACTATACATTTCTTTTTTTTACATAACTTCATCCTTAAGTTTTTTTTTCATTCATTCTAATTTACAACACATTTTCAAGTCCAGCAGCTCAAAACCTCTGTTCTCTCAACTTCCTTTCAAACCCTAAGGTAAGATCCAATTCTATCAAGTTTCAACAAAGTTTGATGCATATGATTAACATATAAACATGTTTTAATTAGTTTTAAACATGTTTAACCATCCAAAAACCCTAAAAATCAAGTAAAATTATGTTTTGATGTTAAACATGTTTACAAACCAGGAACATATACTTTTTTGGTCAAAAACGCGGATTAGAACATGAATACAACGTTTTTACGGTTAGAAAGTTCTGTTTGAATCCAAAACCGAAACCCTAATTTTCAAGGCTGTTACATGGATGATTTATGCTTGGTTTGATGTTATATGATATGTATATATACTGAGTTTGCAACCCGAGACCCGGAGAGTCGTTTAAGCTAGCAAAATTCATCGAAAACCGACAAGGTAAACCCGTAATACTCGTTTAGGGGCTGTTTAGTATTAGGTTGTGACGTGCTTGTTTTTAGCTTGTGAAAATTTGCAGAGACATTAGGGATCATATAAATGAGTCCCTGTTCAAATTTGGTAATTTTTCGATAAACGGAGAATATTTGGTGAATTTATTCCCGTTTATGAGCGTTTATTTGGGAAAAATAGCTAAACATATTGAAAAATTATGAAACTTGGTTTTGGAGTTTGATATGGGATGGTAAGATCACTGGTAAAGTTTGGGAATCATTGGAAATGTCTAAGTATGGTTTGTCCGATCATGGCTTAACCGAATTTTAACAGCCGAAAAACGCACAAAAAGGCATTTTTTCAAAAGAGTTAGGTTCTGGAAATTTTGCAGGGGCTATGTAATGACATTAAGGCCATTGGTAAAAATTATCGGATTTTTCGGAGGTCGTTTGATATAAACGGGCCATTTATTACATGATTATAACCTATTAAATGAATTTTTATAAATAAATAAATAATCATAAAATTTCTGAAAACATTTTTATAAAATTCTCCATGTCTTAATGTATTTTTACAAAAATTTACATAATTTATATATAATCACATATTTAGTTATGATTTATCAAAGATTTAAATTATAATTGTTTTAACGAAACCGGCAGTTTTGTGTTTAACGGACTGACTGGTATGTCAAAATGTCAAAAGTGGTCAAATATCATATTTTTGAATGATATTGATAAAAACGAACTTTTTACGAGAATTCCGGACAAATCGGGTGGATTGTGCGCGTTTTGTATAATCAAACCTGTGTGAAAACGGAAACGAGCCCTGCAATCAAACCAGATACCGAAACTTTAAAATTCTTTCATAAATCAACTTATTTTATCAATCAATATATTTACTTAAGTTTTATGTGATCTTACCTAATCCCGAAACGTATAAACGATCAACTGAGCTAGGCTCGGAAAACGGTGAAACAGAGCCAAATCCAGTTTTAAACATTTCATAGTATACAACGTCACAATCTAAGACTATGGTCATGTTCTGGGCCTAACAGCTATACCCAGATTATCTATACAGCCCGACTTAGCTTAAACACTGTACTAGTAATAACAATACGATACCGTTTATAGGAATCAGGCTATAAACGAGACATCTGACTATTTGATACGTGATTTCTGTGCGAACTACGATAAGGTGAGTTTCACGACCCCCACTTTCTAAACTGTGTTACGAACTTTTGGGGTGAAAAGCATGTTTACATAAACTGATATACTTGAAAACGTGTGATGATGTGGATTATCTAAGTACTAACACTTGACAAGTCCCCACAAACACAAGTGATTAACTTCGTGCCGGTGGCGTGTGGATAGTACTATCGGTTTGACAAACCCAACTGTGACAGAGCCGGTGGGGTAAGCCGGAACATATGTAAAAACCAGTTGCACATTGTCATTATATATTTACATACTGCTATGTGGTGTTAGACATAGTACATACATGGGGCAAATTGGCTGTTAAATGCCAACAGGAGTGCATGGGCAGGAGAGGCCATGCAGTATAGCTCGTTTCGGTTTCACTTGTGGCTTAGTATAATGCATCATACACAGACATACATACATTCACACTGTAAACTTTACAAACTCGTGAACTGATTTCGTTGATACTCGTGAAACTTGAAACTCACCAACTAGACGTAGTTGACCCGTTTTAACATGCTTTTCAGGTAAAGCAAAAGTGGAATGATTTGCTTACATGCTTGGTGTTAGGAAGAAAGTTGAATAGCTGTGAATAGACGCTGATATAATACTGTATAAGAAGCTCGTAAACCGGTTATGTGTTTTTCTCATCTAGTTTGTAAACTTAGTACCAACCCATGTATTATGATGTAAATTAGTTTATGAATTTCTTTATAAACAATGTTGTTGATACCAGTGTTATCTGTTACATCCCCGTATTACGCTTCCGCAACTACCTAGTCGGGGTGTGACAATTACCCCTTGAGACATAGCTTAGGTCCGGCCCATCTTGGCTTAGGAATAATCAAGATATAAAACAAAACACAATTATAAACTTAAGTCACACACAAGAAATCCCAGCAAACACCGCAGCGTTCGACATTACATACGTACCATACGCATACACATGATCAGTCTCACTCGGATGTAACTTAGGACCGGCCCATCATGGTAGAGGTCATGACCAAGTGTGGTGTGGTGTGCCCACCGACGTTTTACAACATATGTAAGGATCCAAACAAATGTAGACGACAGCCTGAGGGTTAGCGATTATTTTTGTAAAGTTGGACGTATTCGCATGTTCTTTACTATCTCGCACCTATAGTACGTATTCACATGTTCTTGAAATGATCAACTTCAATACACTGACCGGGTCTTTCCTTTTCATTGCTATCTCGCACCTATAGTACGTGTATAACCGTTTGTTAGTCGGATCTTTAATCCGGCTTAAGACCTTTAGTCTTTTTTTATAATCTTTATCTTGATTATATTTTTTTAACCTTTAGTTTAAATATTCTTTTTCTTTATTTTAAACCTTTAGTTTAAAATATATTTTCTTTCTTTTCTTTTACAATTTTAAAACCTTTCGTAAATCACTACGTTGCTTCTTCCTTAAGAAACTTATACCTTTCTTTTACTTATTATCTAAGAATAATAATAATAACTTAGATAAGATTTATAACAAAGAATCATATCATATTACATTCACATTTCTTATTTTATATTCTTTGTTTTCTTTTATTATATTTCGAGGTATCGAGTATTTCCTCGACTTAGGGTTTTAAGCCTTGATATTTTATTATTATTTTATTCGGGAATTATGCCTACCTTGCTTGGATTATTAAACCCTAGACAATCGAGCAGCACTTCGGCTCCTTCTTGTTTTCTTACGTTTCTTAATCAACACTTCCTTTTGACACGCTTTTAGAGACACACCAACACTTCACCACACGTTGGCACGCTTATCGAGGCGGGTCGTCGGGACATCATGGAAACACTTTCTTCGAGATTACGTCATTGGTGTGTGGCACGGAAATCAAGAGAACGTCGGTTTAAAGAAACGGTTTATGAGGGAATCAATGGCACGTTTTACGATGTGATTACTTAGAGTGAGAGAGAGTATTCTAGAGAGGGAAAGTTGCTGTGTGAGTTGGTGTGAGGAGTGAGAGAGCCAAGGCCTCAATGTATAGGCTGATCAGGGAGCCCGTCGCGATACACGATGGTCCCTTTATCATGCCATCGCGTATCGCGACGTAGGCGCGCAGTCACCACTAGGGCTGCCACATGGCGCCACATGGTGACACGTGGCGGAACATATGCCACCAGTTGACATGCGGGGACACGTGTCACACCAGTCATACCACGTCATCGCGATACGCGATAACGTTGTCTCTCTGATGATCACGTATCGCAATAGGCCGTAAAGACAGAAGTTTCATTTTGACCCTGGAGTTTATAATTTGTCATATCTGATCTTTTTAACTTTTGAAACTTGGCATTTTTGATCCGAAACTTTTACGATGTTATATCCTCCCCACATTGGAACAAGTCTCGTCCTTGAGATTTGTTTCTTTAGAACAAGTGGGGATACTTCTTTTTCGTTTCGGATTCGAGTTCCCAAGTGTATCCGGGGCCTCTTCGTGAGTACCACTTTACTTTCACAATTTTCAAATTTCTTCTCTTTAATTTCTTTGTTTTCGAATCTTCGATTTGAATTGGTCATTCTACGATTTTTATGTTTTCATTTATTTCAACGTCTTTTACAGGCATAGACAAAGATTTCATCGGCTAGACATTTTCGCAGATTAGAGACGTGGAATACATCGTGTATCCCTTTCATTTCCTCGGGTAGTCGCAAACGGTATGCGACGGTACCTATTCACTTGAGTATTTCAAAAGGTCTAACGAAACGTGAACTTAATTTTCCTTTCTTTTCGAAGAGAACAACGCCTTTCCAAGGCGAGACTTTTAATAGAACTTTATCTTCTACATTGAATTCTAACGGCTTACGACGAACATCGGCGTAACTCTTTTATCGGTCACGTGTCGTCTTAAGTCGTTCTTGGATTCGTAAGACTTTGTCGGTAGTTTCCTGGATTATCTCAGGTCTAGACAATTGATTATCTCTGGTTTCAGACCAGCATACCAGCATTATACATTTACGACCATACAATGCTTCGAATGGTGCGGCTTGAATACTTGTGTGATAGCTATTATTGTATGAAATTTCCATTAGGGGAAGATGGTCGTCCCAAGTTCCCCCTAAGTCAATCACACAAGCTCGGAGTATATTTTCAAGTGTTTGTATTGTCCTTTCGCTTTGTCCATCAGTTTGAGGATGATAGGTAGTGCTAAGGTTCAATTTTGTGCCTAACGCTTGTTGGAAGCTTTTCCAGAAGGGAGATGTAAAGTGACTGTCTCGATCAGAAATAATAGACAACGGTACTCCATGCAAAGCAACGATGTTGTTCACATAGATACGCATTAATCTATCCATTAAGTAAGATTCAATGATGGGTATAAAGTGTGCGGATTTTGATAGTCTATCCACAATAACCCAAATTGCATTATGTTGACGAGTTGTTTTCGGGTGTTTCGTGATGAAGTCCATTGTTATTAACTCCCACTTCCAAATGGGAAGTTCGGGTTACTGATGCAATCCCGATGGCTTTTTATGTTCTGCCTTGACTTTTAAACAAGTTAGACATTTCGTAACATGCGAAGTGATGACCTTTTTCATTTCATTCCACCAATAGTTCGGCTTTAAGTTTTGATACATTTTGTCACTACCGGGGTGCATCATGTACTTGGATTTGTGAGCTTCGCTTAAGATCTTTTAAAGCAAGTCCCCAACGATCGGTACCCAAATCCTGTTTCCGAGTCTAGGATACCATGGTCACCTTTGACTAGCGAGTCAATAGTGCCGTTACGTTTATCGTCTGGAAATCTTGTTTTCATTAATAGCTTGGAGTTGAGCGGATTTAATTTGTTTGATGAGATGTACTTGGAGTTCTAATCTTAATGCTTGGATTCTTCTTGGTTTCTCATGTTCCTTACGACTCAAGGTGTCAGCCACAACGTTGGCTTTACCTTCGTGATAGACTATCTCACAGTCGTAGTCGTTCAATGTTTCCATCTAGCGCCTTTGACGCATGTTGAGTTCATTTTGCTCAAAGATGTGTTTCAAAATTTTATGATCTATATACACGACAAATTTGACTCCATAGAGATAGTGCCTCCATATCTTTAAAGCAAAGATTATGGCGCCTAACTCTAGATCGTGTGTTGTGTTGTTTTTTTCGTGCACTTTGAGTTGATGAGAGGCGTAAGCGATTACTTTCTTTCGTTGCATTAGCACGCATCCCAAACCAGAATGTGACGTATCACTAAAGATAACAAAATCCTCGGTACCTTTTGGCAAGGCCAGTTAGGTGCTTGGGTGAGTTTTTGTTTAAGTATATCGAACGCCTCTTGTTGGTTGGTCTCTCATTCATACTTGATGTTTTTACGAGTTAACAAGGTTAGGGGAACGGCTATACGAGAAAAGTTTTCAATGAACCTACGATAATAGCCTGCCAAACCTAAGAAACTTCGGATCTCGGTTGGTGACTTCGGAATTTCCCACTTTGAGATAGCTTCAATCTTAGCGGGGTCCACTTGAATACCATTCACGTTTATGACGTGTCCAAGAAATTGTACTTCGTGAAGCCAAAAACTCGCATTTCGAGAACTTGGCGTACAACTTCTCAGTTCTAAGTAATTCAAGTAAGGTTCGGAGATGTATGTCATGATCGTCCTTAGACTTAGAGTAAATAAGTATGTCGTCTATGAATACGATAACAAATTTATCCAAGTAAGGCTTACAAATTCGATTCATCATGTACATAAATGAGGCGGAAGCATTATTGAAACCAAACGGCATAACCGTGAACTCATCATGTCCATACAAAGTTCAGAACATGGTTTTCGGAATGTCTTCGGATTGACCTTTAAGTTGGTTATAGCCAGAACGAAGATCGATTTTTGAGAAATAGCTTGCACCTTGGATTTGGTAGAAAAAGATCATCGGTTCGAGGGAGTGGATATCGATTCTTGATTGTGACTTTATTTATGGCTCGGTAGTCGATACACATGCGCATTGTCCCATCCTTCTTTTTGACGAAAAGAATTGGGCTCCCCACGGTGATGAACTTGGACGAATGAAACCTTTCTCGAGTAGCTCGTCAAGTTGTTTCTTTAACTCTTTCATTTCAGTTGGAGCTAGACGATATGGGGCTTTGGCTATTGGTTCGGTTCCAGGCATAAGATCGATCCTAAATTCTACTTCATAGTCGGGAGGGATTCCATGAAGTTCTTCAAGAAAGACGTCAGAGAATTCAGAAACGATAGGTACGTCTTTTATTTCTTTGGGTTTGGATTCTTCAGTAACGTAGGCCATGATTGCTAGGCATCCTTGATTCAAACATTTTTTAGCCCTAATGATGGAAATTATAGTAACTTGGCCAGCGTCTTTGTCCCCTTCAATTCGAATGGTTTATCAGGTGCTTGAAGTTCGACGGTTTTGCTATTGCAAATGGTACGGGCATGATTGTTGGATAACCAATCCATACCAAGTACAATGTCAAAACCAGCAAGAGTCATGGGTAGGAATTGAATAGGCAGAACGTATCCAGCTAATAAGATATTCCCATTTTCTAGAGCTTCGAAGATTTTAACGATTTCGCCACTAGCGGTCTCGACGCTTAGAGTTTTATTTAGTTTTGTTAAAGGTTCGTTTAATAGACTACAAAAGCTATAATCTTTAAAACTGAAGTTGGCACTAAATAAAACAAAACTCTAGCATATGTATCTTTGACTAGGAACGTACCGGGGATGGTTTCCGGCATGTCGGCTGCCTTTTGGTATCGAGGATGAAAAGTCTTGCGTTTCCTTTCTTTGTTTGGACACTTCCACCCGCACCACCAGCAGCGGGTTTGTTCTTGGGATACTCGAAACTGAGGTGACCCATTTCTTTGCAATTATAACATGTCATCATCATCTTCCAGCAATCGGCTGTTGCTTGGCCGGGTCTATGACATGAGTCGAAGATGGCTGTGGTAGAGGACGGAGCGAAGTGGCACTTACCCTTGTGGTACTCTTTGCTTGTCTTGCATGGCGCGTAGTTGGAATTTGATCCAGACTTGCGTTGATCTACGCCTTTGCCCTTGAATCGAGCGCTTCCTCCAGTCTTTTTGTGGTCGTGAGAAGGTTGTGTTCTTCCTTGTTTCGAATCATACCACTCATCAAATATCCAGCCAGATCAATTGCAGAGTCGGCGGTTTGTGGGAGGTGAGATCTTACCATGTCGCGGATTTTCCGCGGAAGTCCCCAAATATAACGTGTGACTTTACTGGACTCAGGAGTTACCAACTGGGCACTAATCGGCAGTATTCATGAAATTTCTTGTTGTATTCTCGGATATTGGTTCCTACGACTCTATGATTTAGGAACTTGGTTTGAATTTGATCAGTTTTGTGCATTGTGCAGAACTTTGCCAGCATCATCTCCTTGAACTCCTCCAACATCATGTTGTACATCGTTGGTCGTCCCTTGCTCATTATCAGAGTATTCCACCACTCTAAAGATTCTCCTTTGAACATTTGGGCCGAATATTAAATCTTTTCTTGCTCAGAGGACTTACTTATTATCACAATGGATTCCATCTCATCAAGCCATCTCACAGTGTTGGGACTTATATTTTAGACCGACGCATCGAATTAATCTTTGGGTGAAAAATATATTATTTTGGTCTCAACCAAGGGTGGATGGCTTGAAGACCAAGTCATGCTAGGCTAGTATAAATAGATGTTTTTATTCATTTGTCTAGTATGAGTGACTGTATTGTGTATGTGTGAGATTTAGGGTTTTATCCCTTTGAGAAAGTCTCCGCCGCCAGGATGAGCTCTCCTGGTGGCGGCTGAAATATTTCTTAATTGATTGTATGTATGAATGTATGTATGAGTGTTTCATCTTAATGAGAATCATTCGGCTAATATTTCATACTACCTTTTCTATCTTGTTTGCGTTTTGATTACAATTGTTCATCCTACTTTATTGTTGATTGTTAATCAAATCAGGCACTCTCCCAATACACCTCATCCGTCCAACTGATATCATCATTCAAAAGTGAATCTGAGTTAGATTCGATCCTAACCCTAGATCCGAGCTCCACACCGTTGATTGGTATTGACTATTATTCACGCTTCCGTACCGGGGCTAGGAACTCACACACAGTCGCAATGGCGCCCTTGTAGCCATAAAATTCTTTCGTTCCAAAGTTTTTAAAGTCTTTAAAAGAACAACTATTTATTTTCAACTTCTTAAACTTTTGTTTAACATCACCATCAGCATTGGACTCGTGAACGCTCTCTTCGATATGAGATTGTTTAGATGATATTTGATAGAATTTCGAGAAGGTTCAACAGATTGAGATTGCCTAGATTGAGTTCTAACTTGAGATTCTGCTCTAACGGCTTCTTTTATCATCTTTTGGATTTGGTTCATGTATTTTTTCAGGAATTTGTTCTTGTTCTTGTTCGTTTTCTTTATCTTTTCTATTTGCTTGATTTTCTACTTCCTTTCGGGAAGCTTCAATGTTACTTTCGTTTGACATGCTGAAATTTAAATTACATTCATTTCTTAAATACATATTTTATTCATTCACTTATATATATATATATATATTCATTATACAACAAACACATACTTATATATATCGTCAGTCGATATATATTCCTATCCTTATTCTTAGGGTGATTCAATGTCTTTTATCACACACAAATTTACAACATAACATAACACACATTACTATTCGATTCATTATGGGTTCTTAGTCCTTCATGTATTTCTTCACCAATTTGGTCATCTTGTGGCATTTTCGACTTCATTTTATCTCCTATATTTTTCTTGATGGCTCCATCAACAGCTACTCTCTGCCTTAGATCATCAGTTTCGTGCAAAGCCCTATCAAGATGCTCTTCTTGGGACTGTGGAATCTCGTTCGGGTATCCATATCGAAGTGGCAGATCACGGTACCCCATCATAACGATGTCGTAGTGATTCTTTGGGTATGACAATGAAGTAACGTCAAACAGGTAGTTGAAGAAAGCTTCAGCTGCTTCAGTTTGTTCAAGGATCTCGTTCGCTTGTTCTTCGACTGACAGAATCTTGCCTTGATACGGTGGGAAACTTGGTGATGACCTGTTCTTGAGTTCTAGAAGATATGGCATGTATGGGTCCACAGAGCCATAGCTTGGATTCTTGTGGAAGAACAGTTGCACACATCCTTGTCCAGGTGGGCAGTCACAGTCTGACAGTTCCTCCATTGCCGTTGTTACTTATTAGGATTTTCCTCCTCAGGGTCGTCTTCCTCTTCTGGGTCTTCGTCCTCTTCGGGGTCTTCTTCCTACATCAACTAGGCAGTCTCATGCACTATAGGATGCAGACAAAAACTCTGATACGACATCATAATCCTCATCTTTGGCTTTCGAGAAGGTCCATCATAGATGTTGGGGTGAGAATTAACTAAGTCGAAAGCATAAGTTCCAGTATGCCATCTTCTTTGGTCGGAGTGTCATTGCATCCAGTCGGACGAATCAGACTCAGGTTCCTACTTGATTTGTTTGTTGGAGAGGAATGCATATGACAGATGAAGATTGGGTGGTTGATACGTCGGGATGTCAGATGGGTGATATGTCGGAATATCAGAAGGATGATACGTCGGGATATTGGACGGATGGTACATCGGTATTCTTGATGGATGATAAGTTGAGTGTCTTGGTGGATCGTTTCTTTGCATCGGTGGATCATCGGGTAAGTTGATGGGAAATTGTTCAGTTCCAGGGAAGTACACCGGTTTAGTTCGGTCGATCGGGTGATATTGATTGAAGAAAGATTCGTAGAAGTCTTCGCTCATATTATCCTTAGGTAGGGGTTCGGGATATCCAGATCTTATCGCGTCTCTCTTGAATCCATCCATTATCTTTTTCAACGACATCTATAGGTTGGGTGGTTTAGATTGAGGAGGGATAGAAAAATGTTACCAACCTATCTTATCCCTATTTAAATAAAACAAGTAATAAAATATTTTTCCTATTCACTTGGATCGAAGCTTAGGTATTATTAATTAATACATAATTCGCTAAGATCGATGGCTCTGATACTAACACTTGTCACACCCCAAACCACAGCCTAGGCGCATGACATATATGTTGGTACCACATTTGTAAATAAATCAGAGTTACGTGTTTAAAGCTGAAGTTATAGTTATGTGGATTAAAATATTATTATTTACAAGTCAAAAGACGGGATTATAAAATACCCGTTTAAAGTATTACTTTTTTGAACAAAATGTTACTTGTTTGTGTTAAACCACCGTTACATATTTTTATATTAACAAAATGATCCAAGCCATCGGATATCTAAGCACTTGGAGCATTCCAAGCTCCTATTCTTGATTACCTGCAAAATGTTTTGAAAATACGTTAGCAACACATGCTGGTGATTAAGCTGACACATAAAAATATTTTTCTTTACTTGATTACCCCTCGAGACATAACTTAGGTCTGGCCCATCGTGGCTTAGGAATAATCAAGATTTAAAAAAAAACACAATTATAAACTTAAGTCACACACAAGACACCGCAACAAACACCGCAGCGTTCGACATTACTTAGGTACCATACGTATACACATGGTCTGTCTCACTCGGACATAATTTAGGTTCGGTCCATTGTGGCGGAGGTCATGACCAAGTGTGGTGCGGTGTGCCCACCGACTTTTTATCACATGTGTAAGGATCCAAACAAACGTACACGACAGCCTGAGGGCTAGTGATTACTTTTGTTTATAATGTTTTAGAGATACGTAATCTCATGTAATTCTTTTCATCTACTTGACTCGATTAAACAAGTTTACAAAGTTGGGCGTATTCACATTTTCTTGAAATGATCAGCTTCAATACACTGACCGGGTCTTTCCCTTTCTTTGCTATCTCGCACCTAGAGTACGAGTATAAACTTTTGTTAGTCGGATCTTTAATCCGGCTTAAGACCTTTAGTCTCTTTTTAAAATGTTTACCTCGATTATATTTTCTTTTTGACCTTTAGTTTAAATATTATTTTTCTTTTTTTAAACCTTTAGTTGAAAATATCTTCTCTTTCTTTTCTTTTACAAGTTTATAACTTTTAGTTTTACTTTTCTTAAATCACTACGTTTCTTCTTTCTTAAGACACGCATACTTTTCTTTTACTTATTATCTAAGAATAATAATAATAACTTAGGAAATATTTATAACAAAGAATCATATCATACTAGATTCACATTTCTTTCTTTTATATTCTTGTTTTCTTTTATTATTTTTCGAGGTATCGAGTATATCCTCGAATTAGGGTTTTAAGCCTTGATATTTTATTATTATTTTATTCGGGCATTATGCCTACCTTGCTTGGATTATTAAACCCTAGGCAATCGAGCAGCACTTCGGCTCCTTCTTATTTTCTTACGTTTCTTAATCAACACTTCCTTTTGACACGCTTTTCGAGACACACCAATACTTCACCACACGTCGGCACGCTTATCGAGACGGGTCATCGACACTTCTTGGCAACACGTTCTTCGAGATTGCGTCGTTGGTGTGTGGCACTGAAATCGAGAGAACGTTAGTTTAAAGACACGGTTTACGAGGGAATCGATGGCACGTTTTACAAGGTGATTACTTAGAGTGAGAGAGAGTATTCTAGAGAGAGAAAGTTACTGTGTGAGTTGGTGTGAGGAGTGAGAGAGCCAAAGGCCTCAATTTATAGGCTGATCAGGGAACTCGTCGCGATTCGCGATGGTCCCTTGATCATTCCATCGCGTATCGCGATGTAGGCATGCGCAGTCACTACTATGGCTGCCACGTGGTGACACGTGGCGAAACATGTGCCACCATTTGACACGTGGGGACACGTGTCACACCAGTCAGACCACGTCATCACAATACGAGATGATGTTGGCTCTCTGGTGATCGCGAATCGCGATAGGCCGTAAAGACAGAAGTTTCATTTTTAACCTTGGAGTTTAGAATTTGTCATATTTGATCCTTTTAACTTTTGAAAATTGGCATTTTTGATCCGAAACTTTCACGATGTAACATCCTCCCCACCTTGGAATAAATCTCGTCCTCGAGATTTCTTTCTTTAGAACAAGTGGGGATACTACGTTTTCATTTCGGATTCGAGTTCCCAAGTGTATCTGGGGCCTCTTCGTGAGTACCCCTTTACTTTCACAATTTTCAAATTTTGTCTCTTTAATTTCGTTATTTTCGTATCTTCGATTTGAATTGGTCGTTCTACGAATTTAAAGTTTTCATTTTTTTTGAAGTCTTTTATAGGCATAGACACAGATTCATCGGCTAGACATTTTCGCATATTAGAGACGTGGAATACATCGTGTATCCCTTGCATTTCATCGGGTAGTCGCAAACGGTATGCGACGGTACCTATTCACTCGAGTATTTCAAAAGGTCCAACATAACGTGGACTTATTTTTCCTTTCATTCCGAAGCGACCAACACCTTTCTATGGCAAGACTTTTAATAGAAATTTATCTCCTACATTGAATTCTAATGGCTTACGACGGACATCAACGTAACTCTTTTGTCGGTCACGTGCCGTCTTAAGTCGTTCTCGGATTTGAAAGACTTTGTCGGTAGTTTCTAGGACTATCTCGGGTCGAGCCAATTGATTATCTCCGGTTTCAGACCAACATACCGGCGTTCTACATTTACGACCATACAATGGTTCGAACATTTACGACCATACAATTGACTATCTCCGGTTTCAGACCAACATACCGGCCTCTACTTTTCCAATTCATCTGATGTAAGTTCTGAATTATGTTCTCAATCTTGCATTAATAAGGTAGATTTATATAGAGCTCATAACAGTAAAATGATTAGAGAAATGGAGGGTATAAAACATGAAAAATTCACCTTTAAGAAACTCGAAAAAGCTTTTAAAGATAAACTAGAGGCACAACAAAAGGATTTCTCAAAGCTTCAAACATATTTTAGCATAAAATGCTGTCACCACTTAGATGCTAAACAGAAAATTGCCGAGCTAACTGCCGAGTTAGAAGCTTCTATGTTGGAGATTGCTAAGTTAACTAATAAATTTGAAAATGCTGAATTCAATTTTAAAAAATTCCAAGTCTCTAGTGCTGTTGTTGTGTCCATGATTGAAAATAATTAAAATGGAAAGAGAACAAGGGTGAGGGTATCGGGTATAGTGTGGTTCCTTCTACATATAATTACAATTACACTGGGCTTCCTCTTACTAAAAAAGAGGAAACAATGGAACCGTTCATCCAGTATGGTAAGCCGACTGCTAATGGAAAAAGTGCTCATGGTTCAGTTAAAGCAACTGAATCAACATTGAGAGTGAACAATACTAATGTGTTTGCTTCACGTGTAGATGAAGTAATTATTGAGGATTGGACTGAAGAGGAGGATGATTTACTTGTTTTGAATAATAAAGACATAATGTTTTTTTATATTTGCATGTATTGAATTCTGTTGCTACAAATGTTTGTATGGGCTCTGTTTTTAAGAGCAATGACAATTGTGTGGTTGATTCTTCTAAAACTTTTAAAACTGGTGGTGTGGTTTCAAATAAATTTGAGAAAAGTAAAAGTTTGAATAAACGTTTATCACCTAAGTTTGTTAAAGAAGGAAGTTCATGTTTTCATAATTGTGATAAATCAAGTGTTTAGTCCAAAGCAGGACAATTTGGCTCACACAACAAGTCAAGACCAGGAGTAGACAACAATGATTTCTATGTTAAAAGGCAAACTTGTTTTAACTCTGGCATTCCTGGTCACATTGCTAGAAATTGCCCACATCGTCCTTATGTCCCATACTATGGATATAATCATAGGAATATGCCTCGAGATACCTTTCATAAATTTTATTCTAATAAATCAAGGAATTACAAGGCAAATCCCTCTGACGGTGATTGGAAATAAAACAAGGTTGACAGGTTGAACTCCCATCAGATTAAGCCTGCCATGTTTCAAAAGCGTGATGAAATCTCGATTTCGGTCCTGAGACCAAACTAAGACTCTAGATCGAAATTTATCTAGAAACCAAAGTCCAACGTGACTTCCGTCCGCAAACCAGAGACAAAGTCAACCGTTTATGTTAGTCACAAAGTTTTAAAATTCGACTATATATGGTTGCCCAAATCTCTGGGGTCCAAGTCATCAGACGCTTCCTCCTCGATTTTAGATAATCAAAAAAGACATGTCATGGCAACCTGTAACACATATAGATGAATTCGTGTTAGTGCACGGTTTTGGTGTCCGTAGCAATCGAATAAGTTATAGATAGTCTGGTCTGTTTATTTACTATAAAATGGCCCATTCGATATGGATTGTATAGTGATAAAGGTCCATTCGTTATAGACTAGCTATTCATTAAGGTATAAGCCCATTCGTTTTGAAATATAACTATTGGAGAGCTCATTCATTATGAAGGCATAATGAATGATGGCTTATTCGTTAAGTTATTACCATTCGTTATGAAGACATAAGGAATGGTGTCTCATTCATTACTATAGTATAACGAATGAGGCTAACTTAACGAATGGAGCTGATGGCCTATATATAGGCAACTCATGTTCATAATTTAGTAGAGATCTAAGCCATAATTTGTCGTCTCCATAAGTTATTATTATCCATAATGTATTCATGATTATTTATCAATAAAGTATTATATAAAGTATCGATCTCGTGTTGATGTATCGGGTTAGCGGCTAGATCTTGAATCGTATGACGTTCTCTCAATCCGGCTTACCCAACACTACTATGGACTGGGTACCAAAAACTAACTAATCTTGCACATCGTGAAGGAACATCTATGAAGTATTATCTTTAGACCTTGGTATGTTGATAGTGGCTGTTCTAGGCACATGACATGAGACATCTCTCAACTACATGCCATAAAAATATTCAATGGAGGGTATGTTTTCTTTGCGGGAGGAGAAAATTGAAAGATCACATAGAAGGGTACTGTAAGTCATGGTTTTCTTAAATTTGAAAATGTTAATTCATTGATGGGTATAACGTGTGCGGATTTTGTTAGTCTATCCACTATAACCCAAATTGCATTATATTGACGAGTTGTTTTCAGGAGTTTTGTGATGATGTCCATTGTTATTAACTCCCACTTCCAAACGGGAAGTTCGGGTTGCTGAAGCAATCCCTATGGCTTTTGATGTTCTCCCTTGACTTTTAAACAAGTTAGACATTTCGCAACATGCGAAGCGATGCCTTTTCATTCCATTCCACCAATATTTCGGCCTTAAGTTTTGATACATTTTGTCACTACCAGGGTGCATCATGTACTTGGATTTGTGAGCTTCGCTTAAGAACTTTTCACGCAAGTCCCCAACGATCGGTACCCAAATCCTGTTTCCGAGTCTAAGGATACCATCGTCACCATTGACTAGCGAGTCAATAGTGCAGTTACATTTTTCGTCGGAGATCTTGTTTTCATTAATAGCTTGAAGTTGAGCGGATTTCATTTGTTCAATGATATCTACTTGGAGTTCTAATCTTAATGCTCAGACTCTTCTTGGTTTCACTCAAGGCGTCATCCACAACGTTGGCTTTACCTTCATGATAGACGATCTCACAGTCGTAGTCGTTCAATGTTTCCATCCACCGCCTTTGACGCATGTTGAGTTCTTTTGATTGAACATGTGTTTCAAACTTTTATGATCAGTATACACGACAAATTTGACTCCATAGAGATAGTGCCTCCATATATTTAAAGCAAAGATTATGGCACCTAGCTCTAGATCGTGTGTTGTGTAGTTCTTTTCGTGTACTTTGAGTTGACGGGAGGCATAAGCGATTACTTTCTTTCGTTGCATTAGCACGCATCCCAAACCATAATGTGACACATCACTAATGATAACAAAATCCTCAGTACCTTCTAGCAAGGCCAGTATAGGTGCTTGGGTGAGTTTTTGTTTAAGTATATCGAGCGCCTCTTGTTGTTTTGGTCCCCCATTCATACTTGATATTTTTATGAGTTAACAAGGTTAGGGGAACGGCTATACGAGAAAAGTTTTCAATGAACCAACGATAATTGCCGGCCAAACATAAGAAACTTTGGATTTCGGTTGGCGACTTCGGAACTTCCCACTTTAATATAGCTTCAATATTAGCGGGGTCCACTTGAATACCATTCACGTTTATGATGTGTTCAAGAAATTGTACTTCGCGAAGCCAAAACTCGCATTTCGAGAACTTGGCCTACAACTTCTCAGTTCTAAGTAATTCAAGTAAGGTTCGGAGATGTGTTTCATGATCGTCCTTAGACTTAGAGTAAATAAGTATGTCGTCGATAAATACGATAACCAATTTATCCAAGTAAGGCTTAAAAATTTGATTCATCATGTCCATAAATACTGCTGGAGCATTAGTGTCACCAAACGGCATAATCGTGAACTCATAATGTCCATACCAATTTCGGAACGCGGTTTTCGGAATGTCTTCGGATTGAACCTTAAGTTGGTGATTGCCAGAAAAAAGATCGATTTTAGAGAAATAAGTTGCACCTTGGAGTTGGTCGAAAAGATCGTCGATTCGAGGGAGTGGATATCGATTCTTGATTCTGACTTTATTTATGACTCGGTAGTCGATACACATGCGCATTGACCCATCCTTCTTTTTGACGAAAAGAATTGGAGCTCCCCACGGTGATGAACTCGGACAAATGAAACCTTCTCGAGTAGCTCGTCAAGTTGTTTCTTTAACTCTTTCATTTCAGTTGGAGCTAGACAATATGGGGATTTGGCGATTGGTGCGGTTCCAGGCATAAGATCGATCCTAAATTCTACTTCACAATCGGGAGGGATTCCAGGAAGTTCTTCGTGAGAGACGTCAGAGAATTCAGAAACGATAGGTACGTCTTTTATTTCTTTGGGTTTGGATTCTTCAGTAACGTAGGCCATGATGCTAGGTGTCCTTGATTCAAACATTTGTTAGCCCTAATGATGGAAATTTTGGTAACTTGGCCAGCGTCTTTGTCCCCTTCAATTCGAATGGTTCGTTTATCAGGGGCTTGAAGTTCGACGGTTTTTCTATTGCAAATGGTACATGCATGATTGTTGGATAACCAATCTATATCAAGTACAATGTCAAAACCAGCAAGAGTCATGGGTAGCAATTGAATTGGCAGAATGTATCCAACTAATAAGATTTTTCCGTTTTCTAGAGCTTCAGAGATTTTAACGATTTCGCTACTGGCGGTCTCGATGCTTAGAGTTTTATTTAGTTTTGTTAAAGGTTCGTTTAATAGACTACAAAAGCTATAATCTATAAAACTTAAGTTGGCTGGAAAGTGATGAGAATGGAAACCATATGTTAATCGAGCCCTTAAGAAACTTGATTCCAAAGAAAAGTAATCGAATCGAATAGAAAAGTATTTGAATAGAAAAGTATTCGAATCGAATAGAAAAGTAAGTGTAGAAAAGTATTCGAATAGAAAAGTATTCAAATATAATAAAAAGCAATCGAATGGAAAAGTTATCGAATTGAAAAGTAATCGAATGGAAAAGTAATCGAATGGAAAAGTAATCAAATGGAAAAGTAATAGAATCAGATGATCATTCAATTAGAATATGCCAATCCGACTAGAATCTGTCATTCGATTAGAATGGTCATTCGATTAGATTGGCTCAAACTTAAGTTTTTCTAATGAACTTTTAGTAAATGAAGGCTAATGAAAATAAAATATTTCCAAGCTGACCTCAGAAAATAAAGTTTTTCTGATGAACGTTTAGAATTTTCATTCGATTAGATTGGTTCAAACTCAACCCCAGCAGGGGCTCTGCCCCTTGGACCCTTCTAGAGGCTGCTGCCCCTAGACCCCGCTGCCATGGGCGCTGCCCCCGGACCCCGTAGCTAGGGGTTACACTAACCTAGAGTAATGATATTGTTAGAGGTAGATAATTTGATACTTAAACTATTACACAATTAGCTGTTCACAGCTAAGGAGGGGTATTATAGTTAACTATGAGAAGCACAACACACGGGTTAGTTTCTAGCCCCATTTCCTTCCTATATTTTCGGGGCTGTATGCATACTCTATGTGATAGTTAATACACTTACCTTAAGTTGTAAGTTTATGCCTTATGAATATTATATGTATGTGAATGGACAGGTGTAAGGATGAATTTATATAATTGTACGAATGTATGGTTATACGAGTAAGAAGGGAACATACCCTAATAATATATGCGAATGCATGGAACAAACCCTAATAATATGTGCGAATGTAGGGAACTGACCCTGATAATATATGTGAATGTAGGGAACAGACCCTGATAATATCTGTGAATATATGGAACAGACCCTAATAATATATGCGAACGTAGGGAACATACCATAATAATATATGTGAGGGTTATAGGGCGAGATGCTCTTTAAAACATATAGATAATAATGTAAGAATGAAAGTATGAAAGAAGGAATGAAAGTATGTATGTATGTATGAAAGAAGGGTAACATGCTAATTATGTAATATGTATCTTCGGATATGTAAATATGTAAGTATGTGAATGTACTGTATGTTGCGTGATTAACTAGAACTCACTCAGCTTAGCTTACTTTTAATATGCACGCAGGTGAATAGGCTAAGGCAGCTCGCTTGAATGAAGACACTTGGCATTGGACTGAAGATACTAGCATCTTGCGTAGAATGTTATGATGTTATATTTAATTGTGTTATTAGTTTGAAAGACAAATTTGAATGATGTTAAGACAAGGTTTGGCATGTTATGTAATATATGGGTGAAGTTTTACGTTTCGCGAAAAGTTTTAATCAACTCTGATATTTAGAACTGTGTTTTTGAGTAAATCCAACGTCCAAAGTACGGCACCGGGACCGGGGCCTTACATTGTTATGGGTCAAAAACACTTTAAACGGTCTATCACTTATATATAGACTGTCTCATTTTGATACGGTCCGTCTCTAATCAAATTAAGTTAACTAAGTCAAACATCATGATACGGTATGTCACATATTAAAATTTAATATTTTATTCAGAATTAAGTTTAAACCTAGAAAGCAAACCATAAAACAAAGGCAATGTGGTCTGTAGCTGGATTAAGAAACACAATCCAAGTATTTATACAAACCTGTTTATTTATAGGTTAGCATCATTCATACAAGAAGGTTTTCAAACGAACACCGACGGTATAGGTGAATACGTAAACCATTACAAAAAGTCAAAAAAGATTTATAATCTATGTTGGGCTATATTTAATGGTTTACGCTTTGTCTATTTGGGCTATATTGTAACACTGAAATCTATTGATTTCGGTGGGCTTAGTGTACGGGCTGGGCATAGGGTTTGTTGGTGTGTTATATATATGATGTAACTTGGTTATTATAGTTTTGGTCATTCGTAGACAGTGAGAGATGAGAGAATACATTATCATTATCATTGTAATAATTGTTAAGGGCTTAATCACCCGACGTTGAATATAACGTGCGTTTTGAAGCCATATCGTGTGTTTTATTGTGTTTGTTCGTGCTAATATTGAATCAATCCGTTGTTAGATTCCGCCTAACAAGGGATTTATGTGATATCACATTGAAAGATCCCTCATCGGGACCTACAATTGGTATCAGAGCCTATAGACCTGCTTTAGGCTCGGACTTGGTGATATCATTGATTCTGTATTGTGTTTTTGGTAGATCATCTTTGAAGATTTCTGGAAATCAATAATAGGGTGTCCATCGTGCTCATCGGGGTTGGCTGAGATAATTTGGGAGTTGACTTGATCTTTGGTTTAAATTCAAACCCTGTCATTCTTGGGATTTGATTCAATCACCAAGTTTACCATGTCAATCTTTTAAGTGTTCTCGGGCAACTTCTGACCATTCTCGGGCAGTTATTAAGGGTTCTCTGCAAAGATTGGTTGATCTCGGCCACATTTTGAGTGTTCTTGGCACCTCCTGATCGTTCTCGGCCACTTTTGTGTGTTCTCGGACATTTTTGGATGTTCTTGGGAAACATAACCAGGGTTCTTAGCATAAGTTGTTTGATTTCGTCCAAGATTCATCATTTTTGGGCATTCTGGTGTGTTCTCGGCTAATCTTCAGCGTTCTCAGGCTTTGGTTGTAATTGGGCCTGGTATTTATTGGGCCTTAGTTATTGAATTCTTTGTTGGATTGTCAGATTTTGGGTTTTCGGTTCTCTGTTGGGTTCTCTGCTATTGGGCCTTGGTTACTGGACTTTTATTTTTAACTAAACTTTGGACTGTTCACTTGGACTATAGATTAGGATGGATAAGTTAACTAACACATCATCAAATGCTGCTTTGCATCAAGAGTTGGACTCCATCATGGGAACTGCTACTCGTATACCTCATCTACTGTCTCATGAGGGGTTTGCTGAGTGTAAGTTTAGGTTCGAGAAATATGTGAAATGAAAGATGAAAAGATTTGGAGAAGCATTGTCCGGGGTCCTCAAACAATCATTTATCAAAGAGAGAATACTGATGAGATAGTTGTTAAGCCCGTCAAACTGTACTGCGACGCGGATTTTGAAAAAATTGAAGAAGATGAGAATGCTCTTGGTACTTTAAAAATGACACTTTCACCTAAAATTGCCCAAGGATTCAGAGAGCTACCGTTTGCTAAAGCGTTGTGGGAAGCCCTTATTGAAGTGTATGAGGGAAACAAGGATATGAGTAGGATTCGACATGACCTGTTGCGACAAAAGTTCAATATGTTCAATTATGTTTTGGGAGTGTCTTTGGAAACACAATTTCAAAGATTCGTCACGTTGGTGACTGAAATGAGGTCTGCAAACATCAATCTGACTTATATTGAAACAAACAACAAACTTGTTAACTCTCTGCCACGAAGTTGGGACATGAATGTTGTAGTGATCAAGAAGACTAAATATTTAGCCAGATTAACTTTGTCAGAGGTGATGGATATCATTAAGTCCTGTGACATGGATGATAAGCAACGTACCATAAATCATGCTAACTCCTACAACGCAACTGGCTACAGTGTTGCCTCTAATAATGCTCTCATATCGCAAGATAGTTTTTCTATGTTTAAATCCTCTCAGGGTCAGTATGCTCAGCCACAACAATCTCAGAACAACTTCTCTACGTTTAGGTCCTCTCAAGGTCAATTCACTCAGCCACCACCACTGCATGCTCCTGTGTTCTTTCAACAATTTGCTCAAGTTCTTTCTATTTCAAAGTAACTCAAGAAAACATTGCCTTGATGGAAGGTTTCATGAACTGCTATAGTGCTTTTCTCGCTGGAGATCTAGTTCAACCAGTTGTAGTTGTTGAATTAGATCAAATCCATCCTAATCATGTGGAGGAAATGGATACCTCTTGGCAAATAGCTATGGCAGTGTTCAGGGGAAAGAAGTTCACCAAGAGATCAGGTAGAAACAACCGGAATCTGCTAGCTAACAAGAAAATGGGAATCAATAAAGAAACTCTAAGGTGTTATAACTGTCATGAGCTGGGTCACTTTGCTCGTGAATGCACGAATCCTGCTAAGAAGGTGAACCGGAAAAGGGCACTGGTTCCGGTTAATGGGGTTAGAAGAGAAAATGCACCTGGGGCAAGAAAGAATGAGCATAGATTAGTGGCTCAGCAGTTTGATTGGAATGACTAGATGGCAACACTCAGCATCAACAATCAGATTGCTAAATTTTGCTCGGATTGATGTTGCTGAAGAAGAGAACGATGCTGAGGAGCAAGTAAAGGATCTCCAGTTTGCTTTCATGGCCTCCACTTTTCCAATTCATCTGATGTAAGTTCTGAATTATGTTCTCAATCTTGCATTAATAAGGTAGATTTATATAGAGCTCATAACAGTAAAATGATTAGAGAAATGGAGGGTATAAAACATGAAAAATTCACTTTTAAGAAACTCGAAAAAGCTTTTAAAGATAAACTAGAGGCACAACAAAAATATTTCTCAAGCTTCAAACATATTTTAGCATAAAATGCTGTCACCACTTAGATGCTAAACAGAAAATTGCCGAGCTAACTGCCGAGTTAGAAGCTTCTATGTTGGAGATTGCTAAGTTAACTAATAAATTTGAAAATGCTGAATTCAATTTTAAAAAAATTCGATGTCTCTAGTGCTGTTTTTGTGTCCATGATTGAAAATAATTAAAATGGAAAGAGAACAAGGGTGAGGGTATCGGGTATAGTGTGGTTCCTTCTACATATAATTACAATTACACTGGGCTTCCTCTTACTAAAAAAGAGGAAACAATGGAACCGTTCATCCAGTATGGTAAGCCGACTGCTAATGGCAAAAGTGCTCATGGTTCAGTTAAAGCAACTGAATCAACATTGAGAGTGAACGATACTAATGTGTTTGCTTCACGTGTAGATGAAGTAATTATTGAGGATTGGACTGACGAGGATAATGATTTACTTGTTTTGAATAATAAAGACATAATGTTTTTTTATATTTGCATGTATTGAATTCTGTTGCTACAAATGTTTGTATGGGCTCTGTTTTTAAGAGCAATGACAATTGTGTGGTTGATTCTTCTAAAACTTTTAAAACTGGTGGTGTGGTTTCAAATAAATTTGATAAAAGTAAAAGTTTGAATAAACGTTTATCACCTAAGTTTGTTAAAGAAGGAAGTTCATGTTTTCATAATTGTGATAAATCAAGTGTTTAGTCCAAAGCAGGACAATTTGGCTCACACAACAAGTCAAGACCAGGAGTAGACAACAATGATTTCTATGTTAAAAGGCAAACTTGTTTTAACTCTGGCATTCCTGGTCACATTGCTAGAAATTGCCCACATCGTCCTTATGTCCCATACTATGGATATAATCATAGGAATATGCCTCGAGATACCTTTCATAAATTTTATTCTAATAAATCAAGGAATTACAAGGCAAATCCCTCTGACGGTGATTGGAAATAAAACAAGGTTGACAGGTTGAACTCCCATCAGATTAAGCCTGCCATGTTTCAAAAGCGTGATGAAATCTCGATTTCGGTCTTGAGACCAAACTAAGACTCTAGATCGAAATTTATCTAGAATCCAAAGTCCAACGTGACTTCCGTCCGCAAACCAGAGACAAAGTCAACCGTTTATGTTAGTCACAAAGTTTTAAAACCTAACTATATATGGTTGCCCAAATCTCCGGGGTCCAAGTCATCAGACGCTTCCTCCTCGATCTTAGATAATCAAAAAAGACATGTCATGGCAACCTGTAACACATATAGATGAATTCGTGTTAGTGCACGGTTTTGGTGTCTGTAGCAATCGAATAAGTTATAGATAGTCTGGTCTGTTTATTTACTATAAAATGGCCCATTCGATATGGATTGTATAGCGATAAAGGTCCATTCGTTATAGACTAGCTATTCATTAAGGTATAAGCCCATTCGTTTTGAAATATAACGATTGGAGAGCTCATTCGTTATGAAGGCATAATGAATGATGGCTTATTCGTTAAGTTATTACCATTCGTTATGAAGACATAAGGAATGGTGTCTCATTCATTACTATAGTATAACGAATGAGGTTAACTTAACGAATGGAGCTGATGGCCTATATATAGGCAACTCATGTTCATAATTTAGTAGAGATCTAAGCCATAATTTATCGTCTCCATAAGTTATTATTATCCATAATTTATTCATGATTATTTATCAATAAAGTATTATATAAAGTATCGATCTCGTGTTGATGTATCGGGTTAGCGGCTAGATCTTGAATCGTATGACGTTCTCTCAATCCGGCTTACCCAACACTGCTATGGACTGGGTACCAAAAACTAACTAACCTTGCACATAGTGAAGGAACATCTATGAAGTATTATCTTTAGACCTTGGTATGTTGATAGTGGCTGTTCCAGGCACATGATATGAGACATCTCTCAACTACATGCCATACAAGTATTCAATGGAAGGTATGTTTCCTTTGCGGGAGGAGAAAATTGAAAGATCACATAGAAGGGTACTGTAAGTCATGGTTTTCTTAAATTTGAAAATGTTAATCTTGTTCGGGAATTGAAACATAGTCTGCTCAGTGTCTCGCAGATCTGTGATAAAGTCTTTTCAACTCATTTCACAAACAAAGAGTGTCTAATTTTAAAACATGGTATCATCATACCAGAAGATTTGGTTCTTGTTCGATCACAAATAAAAGATAATTCTTACGCGATAGACATGAATAAAAATGTTCTAGATGAAATCACCTGTTTATTTTCTAAAGTGTCGGAACATATGCTATGCTTTGGCATCATCGTCTTGGTCATCCAAAGGTTAAGAATTTAAACCGTCTTGTTAAAAACGACATTGTCCGTGGTTTTCTTGTCAAAGATTTTTTAACAATTGAGAAATGTGTAGCTTGTGCTTTTGGAAAACATCATCGTAAATCTCACAAGCCAAAAATGGTCAATACTATTTCCTCAGTTTTTCAATTGCTTCATATGGACTTGTTTCGTCCGGTTCACGTATTGAGTCTTTCTCACAGCTCTTATTGTATGGTTAATACCGATGACTACTCACATTTTACTTGGGTGTTTTTCTTGTCAAATAAGAGTAAAACTATAGAACTGATAAAGCGTTTATTGTGCTTATGGAGAATCCACTCAATCTGAAGCTAAAAGGAATTCGATGTGACAACGGCATGGAGTTCAAGAACTCCACATTGAATTAATTTTGTGCTGAAAAGGGAGTACTTGGATGATACAGTTCAGCTCGTGTACCGCAACAAAATGGTGTAGCTGAGAGAAGGAACAGAACCCTAATCAAGGCTGCAAGGACTATGTTGTGTGACTCGAAGCTACCTCTGTTCTTCTGGGCTGAAGTGGTTAACACAACATGTTACGTTCAGAATCGGGTGTTGATCAACAAATCACAAATGAAGACTCCTTAAGAAATCATTTATGGTCACAACCTAATGTAGCACATTTTCGAGCTTTAGGATATCTGTGCACTCTACTAAATCTTGAATCGACTCCAAAGTTTGGTGCTAAAGCTGATGATTGATACTTTGTTGGATTTGCTGGTCGCACTGCCTAAAAAGTTTATAATAAGGTAATGAAGCATATCGTGGAACCTTATGATGTGCGCTGGCTAGCGGAGAATGAAACTGATGCTCGTGTCGGTCCTGACTGGTTGTTTGATTATCATGAACTGCTTAAGCCATTTAATGTATTTCCAGTTTTCGATGCAGAAAACTCAGGTGGAGGGATTTCTACTGTTGTTGTGAAGAAGAAGACATCTCTGCTTATTTTCAAAAGTCTCCAGTGTGGGGTATAGATTCGTCGGAATATCTGATATTGCTAAGCCGTTGTCTTCAAGTCAACAAGAAAATGTTACTGAGACTCATGCGGCCGATGTTTCATCAGTTGAGGGGGAGAGTGCCATTCGTCAAATATTTGGTAGCACTCTATTTTCAGATGTCATATCAAATGAATACATTTCCAGTACCCCGTACTCGCATAGTACTGCAGCATCTGGATGGAGGAACCATCTCTCTGAAATCCTTGATGATCCAACAAATCTACCAGCTACCAGTTCCGTTCCCGATCATTCCGTCCCGACAAGAATTCAAAGGGACCATCCAATTGAAAATGTCATAGGTACCCCTTGAATCAGGTTTCTTAACCAGAAGTCAGACAGGACACATCAATAATTGTTTTTATTCCTGTTTCATCTCTCAGATTGAACCAAAGTCCGTTGAAATGGCTTTGCAATAACCAAGTTGGGTGGAAACCATGCATGAAGAATTAAATCAGTTTGAGATACTCAAGGTTTGGAGATTGGTTGAGTTGCCCATCGGGAAGAAGGCTTTAGATACGCGATGGGTTTTTCATAACAAGCAAGATGATGCTGGGATTATAGTTCGAAACAACGCGCAGCTTGTGGTTCGTGGTTTTCGTTAGGTTGAAGGTTTTGACAAAACTGAAGTGTATGCTCCGGTGGCTCGTCTTGAGGCCATTCGGATTTTCTTGGCATATGCTTCCTACATGGGGTTCAAGGTTTATCAAATGGATGTCACGGCGTTTCTGTATGGAGAAGTAAAGGAGGAGATATATGTGGACCAGCCACCGGGTCTTATCGATTCGAAGCATCCTACTCATATATACAAGTTAGAAAAAACTCTCTATGGTCTTCATCAAGCTCCTCGGGCATGGTATGCTACTTTGATGGCTCATCTACTGGGACATGGGTATAAGCGAGGGATCATCAAACAGACTTTGTTTCTTAAAATTGTTGGGAAAGATCTGATCTTGGTTTAGATTTATGTGAACGATATCATTTTCGGTTCCACCGAACTGCTTATGTTCTGAATTTGAAGAACTAATGAAGAAGAGATTCATGATGAGTTCGTTGGGGGGATATGACGACATTTTTGGGGTTACAGGATCGTCAGAGTTCGACAGGAATTTTGCTACATCAAGGGAAATATGTCGAGGACATGTTAGAGAAGTTTGAGTTCCAATATTCTAAGAGTGTGGCGACCCCTATGGCGGAAAGACCACTTCTTTCATCTGATCTTTAAGGTAAATCCGTAGATCAAACATACTATCGATCAATGATCGGAAACCTAATGTATCTCACCGCCAGTCGCATCGACATCATATTTTCAGTCTATCAATGCGCACGATTCTAGGCTAATGCTAAGCTTTCTCATTTAATTTCTGTTAAACGTATTGTTAGATATATGAAAGGGCAACCGAAGCTAGGTCTTTGGTATCCCAAAAGCTCAGAATTTGACTTATATGCCTTTGCTGACAACAATTATGGAGGTGATGATAATGACAGGAAATCTACGGGTCCTTGATGTCAATTCTTGGGTGATATTCTCATTTTATGGAAATGCAAGAAACTACAAACGGTGTCCATATCCACAACTGAGGCTGGGTACGATGCTGCTTCTGCCCGCTATTCATAGGTTATCTGGATGTAACACCAATTTCTGGATTACGGTTTGGAATTTCTTAACACTCTAATCTTTTATGATAATCATGCTGCTATTTCTATTGTTAAAAATTTTATTTTGCATTCTAAACCAAGCACATTGACGTAAAAATTCATTTCAATCATGACTGTTACGACCAAAAATTGATTCATCTGGAACAAGTTCACAAGTATAATAATGTGGTGGACTTATGTATAAAAATGGTTGGAACAACCAATTTAATGTGCTTGGAGGTTTTCTTAAAATGCTACGTTATGACGATTGAGTCTTTCTGGGGTTAATTTTGTGCATAAAAGTTTTTTCCTTTTCGATAAAATTTTTGCACAAATTTAGGGGGAGAAAATTAAAATATACAAAAATACAAAATGAGCGTGTGTGTGTGTTTTGTATTAAAAAATTACAATAAGAGTGTGAGTGTGTTTTATAAAATTAAAAACTTAAAAAAATATTTTTTTTTGGCTTTTGGTTCTTTTTCTACATGGGAAGTGATATGATTATTCAGTTTAAGCTTTATAGATGCACAAAATGTTTTAAAATGAAAATTTGATCTAACATTTGGAAAATGATAGATAAATTAATTTTGTGTGCCTAACGTGTGAAGTTACTAGACTAAAAAGGCTTTTGAACAATCATTGGTTTGTAGGATAGTTTTCCATGATGCATAAATGTTTGAAGTGATATAAACTAAATCTACTAAACTTACTGTGGAGAGTCATTTTGAAGATTTATGCATGTCTATAGATACATCTCTCCGAATGATAGGCAGAAAAGCAATTACCTAGTCATACACGAGCCCGTTAGTGTCTTGATCACCAAAAATATTTTCTCTTATTTATGGCCATTTAAATACATACATACATATATATATATATATATTAATATTGATGTCATAAAATTTGTTTAAAGCTTAAAGGGTCAAACTACAGGGGTGGGGCATTCAAATAAGTCCTAAACACCCTGAATGTAAGGGTTGTAGGTCCGGACTGCATGTAAGTCCAACGTTCAACCTTAAAGCTTAAAAATTTGTTTTTGTAGAGTAAAAATATTTTGATCAAGCATTAGGGGGTTGGAGTTAAATTGGGGTGATATGGGGAAAGCCAGATACGCTTTGAGAAGAGATAAGATGCATCATAGGTCCATAAGTGATGTGCATCTAAGCTTTATGCCTAATTGAACATAATGCGTATCGCTGATGCAATGAAAATCATGCTAAGTATCTAAATACCTGCTATCTACTTGTTCTCTATGTCATAAAAATGCTGAAAATAAATCATCGTGAAAACATCTTAATCAATATGATTCCATGTTCAGATATTTTCATAAAAGTTTGCTCGTTTAAGAAATCTGAAATTTGATCCCACAATATGTTAGAACTACTGAAGGCCGGGTGGTAAATTTGTTTTGTTATTTTTATCTTTTAAATTTATTTATTTTCTTTACGTCTTTAATTTTACCTCGCGTCTACTCTTGTCGAAACAAATGTGTTAAGGAATCATTTTTCAAACATGGATAAGACTTGTGTTCCAGCCCATGAGGTCTGGTATTACTTAAAATGTGTTTTCGGCCCAGATGGTTTGGCCCAAACTGTTTATAAAGGTATGGCTCTCGGCCCATCTGGTTTTCGGCCCAGACCCAAATTTTGAAGTTTAAAAGGCAACAATTGTGCATTATTGTCTATCTTCTCAAATCTGCATAATAACTTTCTCTTTTCCAAATCTCAAAATATCTTTGCATACATCGCTTTTACAGATGATCATTTGAGTTGTTAATATTTATTAAAGGTATATGAAACTTGATGAACTTGTTTTCGGGTCACTGTTGAAACCTCTATGGACTGAATGAGTGTTTTAGGTTAAATGGATGATTGAACTGTGATATTCGATTGTGATGCATGTTTGTGACATATGATCATTGTGTGTTTGATTTTGTTATGAGTTTATCTTGAGTTGTAGGTTTCTCTGTTAATGGTGTTTTGGTGTTTTAGGGAAAGACGGAAACCAAGGGTTTTAAGGCCAGAGATCTACGAAAATCTCGGGATCTTGGGTTCTCGGGGTTGGTTGGCCAAATATCATTGGTCAATCAACGAACCCTGAGATCAACAGAAATCTCAAGGGTTCTCGGTCAAACTTTGACCGGGAACTCAACATGTTACCCAAAAACCTGTGTCCTCGGCAATCAAGGGTCATTTGTGAACAAAGATCTATTATGTTGGACCAAAATCTATCATTTTTGACCGAAATCCCTGATTTTGGACCGAAAACTCTTTATGCTGACAGAGAACTCAATTTTCGGATAGAAAACATCTTTAATTAGATTAATATAATTATTATTTGGACACATTTACTTAAAGAGGTTTATATTTTCAGTATTTATATATTTGGTCCTTATAATATAATTAAGTTGTTGCTCTTAAAGGATATCAAGTTCAAAAGGTTACTGATTACATACTTAAGTGAATTAATCTCTAACTTGACTCGTTTGTTGCAGTCATGGCTGATCAAGCACCTTTGAAGTATGTAGACTCACATAACTTTGCTGGATATCTTTTTGACCCTCCTCCAACTCACAAGGATTTCAAGTCCATGATAGTGGGCCTGAACACGTGCAAGATTTCTAACGCTTTACGAGAAAACCCTGTCATATATAAGAAGATGATGACTGATTTTTGGAACCATGCATCCATTAATCAAAGAGGTTCCGGAGGAGCTGTTGTTATTGAATCAAAGATCCAGAAGAAGCCTATTATTATATATGAGGCTATCATTCATGATGTGTTGCTGTTCGGTGATCAACCTGATTACCCTACAAAGTATTCAACTAAATCTGTGAGAAAGGTCGTGCAAAGAATGGGATACGAGAGAACATACCCTCCAGCCATTAAGAAGCTGTTTTATCCATACTGGTGGTTCTTGATTCACACTTTCTTTACGTGTGTCTCAAGACGAAAAGGGGGTTCTGATGAGATTAGCCACACCCAGATGTCTACCGTGGTTTCTTTGATCATGGATTGGAACTACAATTATTCCAAGTTCGTGTTCGATGAGATGATAAGCAACCTCAAGGGGAGAACAAGGATATGTTCTTAATGTACCCGAGGTTCCTACAGATGAGTTTTGATTCTCATTATCCTGACGTGACCAGATCTGTAGAGACGCTTGATTTGAAGGCTATGGGTCCCAATACTTTTGGTTTGATGAAGAAGTCCAGGAAAGGGACCAAAATAGTTTATCAATGAATCCATCAGCTTGTAAAGTTTGGAAGATTTGCTAAAACTAAGGCCATTGCTGCTACTACTAGTGATACTGTTGCTGAGGATCATGTCGTTCCAGTTCGAAAGGCCACAACTGTCTTTGAAACCATTTATGATGATGATGAATCCGATAGTTCTCCATCACAACCTATGGACTGAACACTGGGTGCAACACTCTGTACCTACTACTGAACCGATTGAAGATTTTGAGATTTTTAACAAGAAGCTCCAGTTGATTGCATTGAAGCCTCCTCAATCAGTTTATGCGACACATAATTATGATGATGTTGAAGAAGAGCCAGCCACCGATCTTATTCCACGAAAACGACGAAAGAAATATCCAAGACCGGGTGTGCTGGCTAGTGATCTTATACCAACCACACAAACAACACTGTTGAAGCTCAATATGATCAAGGCCCGTCTATTACAGCCCAACAAACTCAAGATCAGATTTTTGATGACATTACACAAGAGTTTGAGTTCGAGGCCCATATCCAGTCTACCACTGAACCATCTGGATCGTCTCATCCGATTGGTCAAGAAATTTCAA
The DNA here is from genome assembly GCF_021521415.1 of Bidens hawaiensis. Lineage (NCBI taxonomy): Eukaryota > Viridiplantae > Streptophyta > Magnoliopsida > Asterales > Asteraceae > Bidens > Bidens hawaiensis. The sequence continues at coordinate 43,780 of NW_027493014.1, read as the reverse complement.
GTGCAGCTGACAAGATTGCTCACATCCTCGCCATGCAAGATATATTCTTACAAGATAAGGGCAAATGGATTGCACTAGAAGCCGAACCAGTTGATGTACACACCTTACAACACAGAGTCTTTGAGCTTAAACAAGACTCTGTGGTATAGGATGTACATATTCAAGAACTTGAAGCCAACAATGCTGATAAATATTCAAAGATTCAAGAGCTTAAAGCAAGCTTGGGTGGTCTTACAACTTTATATTTTGACCTCCAACAAAAGCCTGTTAGTCGATTTAGTGATGATATTAAACGTGGTCACGATAGTGTTGGTGCATAATGTAAGTAGTTCAGTATCTCGTGTTTTGTATGTGTCTGTAATCGTGTTAGATTGTTTGTTTTGGTTTTGGATATTGTGTTACACAAGTTCTCCTGGGATGTAGGCGAACTTGGTGACAAGCGAAGTTATGACAACTTCGCCTAGCATGTTAGGCGAAGTTGTCGAGGTTATATAAACCTCACTTCGGCTTAGTTTGGTTAAGGTTTTTGCTGAATGTGTTAGTGATTGTTGAGATCACGTGTTGAAGTGTTGCAATACAATCGTGTTTATTAGTATTGTAACGTGTGTTTGTGTTTTAGTTCAACGTATTATATATCTTACGCTCGTATCGTATTACGTGGGGATTCCACACCTTCATGTTACGAGATACTCCTGTGTAGATCCGGCTGGAAACCTACAATTGGTATCAGAACATTTGCTCGTGATTGTGTGGTTCGGGATTATCACACGAGTGTAAAGATCGTTCCGTTCTACTTTTCGCGGAACGAGTTTACGTTGAAATACCAAGTTTTTGTGTCTTGCCCATCTCCCACCATCAAATATAACCCAATACAACTTCGCATACCTCGCAATACGTCCAATTAAAACCTGCAAAAACTTGTGTTCATCAGGCGAAGTTGCCGTCGTCTTACGTAGGGTTTAAGCGAACTTATAAGTGCAAGCGAAGTTAAGGTCAAGCGAAGTTGAGTATAAGCGAAGTTAGGAAGTAGCGAAGTTAAGCAAGCACAAGCGAAGTTAAGCTCAAGCGAAGTTAAGCACAACTTCGCCATTTGATCACTGTTCAAAATAAAAATAAATAAATACTTTCTTTGTATTTCGAGTCGTATTTCTTTCAACTATGACTTCAATAAATATTACAGAACTGGTAAAAATGGAGGTTGAAGCCGGTTCAGCAACCAAAGCTCCAAAAATGCTTAAGGGTACCGATTTCGTTGCATGGAAAGATCGGTTTGAACAGTATGTGAAGTATCAAGATGCTAAGATGTGGGTTTGCATTCAAGACGGATACATTCCACCAACATCCTTGTTTGAAGGTCGTGAACAAATTAAGAAGTACAATAAGATGGAAGAGGAGGAAAAAAAAATGTATGAGGCAGAGAGTAAAGCTCATGCAGCAATAACAATGGCTCTTCCACAAGAGATTCTTCATACCTTCAAGAAGTACAAAACTGCTAGAGAGCTATGGGAAGCACTAGAAAATAGATATGAAGGTAATGTGGGGATACGTGCTTCCAAGACAAAGCTGCTCAAAACCCAATTCTCTGTATTCAAGTATTTGAAAAATGAATCACTTGACGATATAATCACAAGATATTATCACTTGATGACCGAACTTAGTAATTACTCAATTGAATACAAGGAAGAAGAGATAGTAGAGAAACTTCTTGATGCTCTTCCACCAAAATTGGAAATGTACACGGTTCTGATGAGAGAGGATAAAGACTTTGCCAAGATTGATTTGGAAACAGCGGTCAATAAGTTACGAAATTTTGAACTTAACATGGTTCGGAAGGAGACACCAACTGATCAGGTTCAGGATCCGGGAATGTATGGTGCGAAAGTCACTTCAAGCTCAAGTTCAAAATCAGAATCCTCTGCCTACTACTCAAAGGGCGAATCAAACTCAAACTCAACTCGTGATGGTCATGTGATTCTCAACATGGATGGCGACGTATGTTTCGTAGCTGGAGGTAGTAATCCTTCAAAACCTCAAGCCACAACTGGAAATTTCTCGTCAAAAGCTGCAAGCTACAACTACTCACAGATGCCCATGAGTGTTAAATCAGCTGAACAGCAGTTTGCTCTCTATGCATCCTTCATTGCATCTTATGAGAACTATATCAAAGGTAAAATAGTCGACCCTGCAACTTTGGATGAAGACTATGATCAGATCGATGCTGATGATTTGGAAGAGATGGACCTGCAGTGGTAGATGGCTATGATAGAAAGAAGGGTCAAGAGATTCATGAAGAAAACGGGTAGAAAGTTCGTTGGAGAAAGACCAGGGTTTGATAAATCAAAGGTTCGGTGTTACAACTGTCAACAAAATGATCACTTTGCTAAGGAATGTACAAATGAGAGAGTCGAACGAAGTCAGAACATACCTGCACAACAGAATGGGGGTGGTAGTAAGAATAGGGCTATGGTATCTAGACAGAATTGTGGATACAACTGGAATATACACGTTGAGGAAGTGTTTGAACAGGCTAATTTGGTAAACATCGAAACTGGAGGAAGTGAGAGGGAGACGGGAGAAAATCAAGCATATATGGCAGAAGTGAACGATCAGCTCTCTGAGGTAAGTTCTGAACTTCATTGTTTGCAATGTGAAAATCTGTCTGAGCAATTGAAAACAATAACTGATCAGTTTGTTAGTTTGGACGCACAATTTAAAACGTTAAAAGAAGATCATCACTACACTAAAACTAGAGAAAACAGTTACTCGGTAAAAATAAAAGCTAGTGAAAAAGATATCAGAAGTCTTAAAGCCAGTCTAGCTGAAAAAATACAAGTAATTGATCTTAGTTATGAAGTGCTAGAAGAAAAAACCAAACTAATTGCTGAAAAAGATAAACAGATAGCTGATTACCAGGTAAAAGTGGTGGAACTAAACAGAAAAATTGAACAATTTAGAAATTCTTCAGCAATGCTAGATCCATCATAAGTGTTCAACGTTCCCCAGTTAACAAAGGGGGAATTGGATTTTCTGAAGTTCCACCACCGTATAACAATAACTATACCTATAATCCTAGTAATCAGCAATCTGCGAATGTTGAGATTAGTCAGACAGTTCCAGTCAAAATTTCGACTAAAAAACCTGAAGTTAATAAGAGCGAAACGAGTAAGTCAAGTTCTATTGTTGAGATTTCTGTCCCCAGCTCTGTCTCATCAAATTCGGACAAGTCATCCGAATCGGGTGAGATAAAAGAAGAGGTAGTGTTACTAAAACGTGGGGAAGAATATAAGCCTGATGAAAAGAATTCTTCCCTAAACCCGTTCGTCTCACCATATGTTAGACAAACTGGTAGTAATGCAACCTCCACATCTGCAACAACTGTTGAGACGAAAGTTGAAAACAGAAGTTGTTTCAGATGCAATCAAGTAGGACACCTTATTGCTAATTGTCCTCTAAACCAGAGAAAATTTAGAGGTATGAGGCCTCCGAAAACTGAGAATAAAACGAATGCGAACACACCAAATTTCAGACATTGGACTAATCCAAGATTACAAAGAAATCGTTCTTATTTTTTCCCAGTTAACTACCAAACCAACAATTATAATTCAGTTAATTCACTAAGGTTTGGAAGGCCTCATAGCCAGTCCTCTAGAAGGTTTCCTTTCAGAACTTACAGAAACCATCCTCAAACTGACTTTGGGCAACCAAAGTACTGGATGCCAGTCAACATATTTAATCAACCCAAGACCAGTAGGTCTTGGGTCCCCAGATTTTAATCTATTTCTTTAATTGTGTAGGAACAGTCAAACAGAGCTGTAAACAATCTGTGGGTTATTGACAGTGGCTGTTCCCGACACATGACTGGTAACAAGAAATTGTTACGTGACTGGAAATCTATTCAAGGAGGAAGGGTTAGTTTCGCTGGAGAGAGTGGAGGTAGAATAAGTGGTATTGGAACTGTGACTAATGGAAGAATGAAATTAGAGAAGGTGAATTATGTGGAAGAGTTGAAGCATAACTTGTTGAGTGTGTCTCAGATTTGTGACAAAGAATACACGGTGCATTTTACTAAAAATGAGGTAATCGTTCTTTATCCTGGTTTCAAGATACCAGAGGCCTGGGTGGTGATGAGAGTTCCAAGAGAAAAGAACACGTATGTAATGGATATGAGGTCAACTGAGATGACAACGGAAGAATCATGTCTTCTGTCAAAGGCAACTGAGTCTGAGTCAGAGTTATGGCATCGAAGAATGGGGCATATACATCTTCGCAAAATGAATTACATTGTCAAGAATGGGCTGGTGCTTGGTATTCAGAATTTTAACTTTGAAGATCAATGCTTGTCGTGCAAGAAGGGAAAGCAACACAAGAAACCTCATCACTCCAAGAAGGTTAACTCAATTGTCAGTACCCTAGACCTACTTCACATGGATCTCTTTGGTCCCGTGAATGTAAAGAGTCTAGGTGGAACATCATACTGCTTGGTTGTAACCGATGATTACTCTCGATACTCTTGGGTATACTTTCTGAAGGCAAAAGATGAGACAGTTCAGTTGGTAATTAACTTGATTACCAAGGTTGAAAATATTGTTGGGAGAAAGGTTAAGTACATCAGGAGTGATAATGGTACAGAATTCAAGAACTACCAGATGGAGATGTTCTGCTTACAGAAAGGGATAGAACATCAGTACAGTGCCCCGTATACTCCGCAACAAAATGGGGTAGCTGAGAGGAAGAATAGAACGCTAATCGAAGGAGCCAGAACCATGCTGGCAGATGCTAAACTTCCTGTGGTGTTCTGGGATGAAGCTTTTGCCACAGCCTGTTATGTACTTAATCATGTTTTAACTGTTAAAAGATTAAATAAAACTTGTTATGAGCTCATGCATGGTAGAAAGCCAAAATTGAATGGTCTCGAACCTTTCTGGTCCCCATGTTCGATATTAAAGACAAACTCAAAATTTGGTGAGAAAGCCGACGAAGGTATTTTAGTCGGATATGTTTTTGGGACACCCAACAGAAGAGTCTTTAATTTATCGAACAGCAAGGTTGAGGTGGTATGTAACACTGACATTACGAGTTACAAATCACCAAGGCCTAGCACGGGACCCGCTGAAGCTTTCGACTATGATAAACTATTCAAATCTTTTAATGTGCCTTACTTGGATTTTGCAGAAGTTGATGAGAAACTTGCTTCACAGATTCTGTATGACGAGGAGGAAAATATTGTGCAACGTCCTCGATACGACGAAAGTCAACCTTCCTCGTTAAGTGCCGTTGATACTCCTGCTGTCTCTACTGAAGAAGAATTCTACAATCCATTTCACTCTCAACATCAATCACCCGCTGATGAACTCTCTTCAAATTTAGAAAACAATCTGGAAGTCAGTCCGGTTCAGACTACTGGAGTTCACAAAAATCACCCTTTGGAGAACGTGATAGGTAATTTGTCTGACGGTGTTCAAACAAGAAGAAGTTTGGATGAACACACATGTGTTTACGCAAGCATTAAAGACACGGGTATCATAAATGAATGCTTGTACACCTGCTTCATCAGCCAGATTGAACCAAAGAATTATCAAATGGCTCTAAAGGATAGCTCGTGGGTCGAAGCATGCAAGAAGAATTAGCACAGTTTGAGAAGATGGAAGTATGGAAATTGGTTGAAAAACCACAGAATGTAAATGCTATCGGTACAAAGTGGGTTTTTAAATGTAAGAGAGATGAGAAAGGGATAATCATACAGAACAAGGCAAGGCTGGTAGTAAAAGGGTTCAATCAGCAAGAAGGAATCGACTACAACGAAGTGTTTGCTCCTGTGGCAAGATTGGAGGCAATTCGTCTATTTTTGGCATTTGCTGCACACAAAGAGATGAAAGTGTTCCAGTTAGATGTGAAAAGTGCCTTCCTTAATGGAAAAGTCGATGAGGTGGTGTATGTTGAACAACCTCCGGGATTCCCTGACCCAGATTTTCCTGATCATGTGTACAAACTGAGTAAAGCTTTATATGGGCTGCATCAGGCCCCTCGTGCCTGGTACGCAACCTTGTCCGATTACTTGCTTGAGAATGGGTTCGAAAGAGGAAAGATCGATAGCACGCTGTTTGTCAAGAGAAAAGGGGGAGATTTTCTACTAGTGCAAGTCTATGTGGACGACATCATTTTTGCTGCATCAAAAGTTGCCATGTGTCAGGAATTTGAAGCAGTCATGAAAAAGAGGTTTGAAATGAGCGCCATGGGCGAATTAACTTTCTTTTTGGGATTGCAGGTAGATCAGAAGAAAGATGGGATGTTTATTCATCAAACAAAATATGTCCATGATGTGCTCAAGCGCTTCAAGATGGAAGATAGCACCCCATTTGATACTCCAGTTTGCGTCAACCACAAAATGGGAGCTGATTCGGACAGTGATGAAGACTTGGATCCCACCCAATATCGAGCAATCATAGGTTCTTGAATGTATTTAACTGCATCTAGACCTGATATTATGTTTGCAGTTTGTCTTTGTGCTAGTTTTCAGGCAAACCCGAAGGAATCTCACATGAAGGGAGTGAAGAGAATATTGCGGTATCTCAAAGGCAAGCCTAAGTTGGGATTGTGGTACACGAAAGGGGGAGAACTGGATTTGGTAGCTTACACAGATTCTGACTATGGAGGTTGCAATCAGAACAGGAAGTCAACAACCGGTGGATGTCAGTTTCTGGGAGGAAGATTGATGTCGTGGCAGTGCAAGAAGCAGACCTCAGTAGCCATTTCCACCTGTGAAGCAGAGTACATGGCAGCATCGAACTGCTGCTCCCAGGTTCTTTGGATACAACAGCAATTGCGCGATTACGGTCTGAATTTCACTCAAACTCCTATTTGCATTGATAATACTGCTGCAATCTCAGTAACTAACAATCCTGTCAAACACAGCAAAACTAAACATATTGACATTCGTCATCATTTTATACGGGATTGTGCTAAGATGAAATTAATTGTGCTTGAAAAGGTTGATTCTTTGGATAATTTCGCCGATCTTTTTACTAAAGAGTTTGACCGATCCTGTTTTCAAAATCTTGTTTAGCTAAATGGGATGATCAATCCCGAGTAACCTTGTTTTTCGTTTTTATTTAAAAAAAAAAAAACATCACTATCGCTTAGAATTATGTCGGTTACTTCAGTTTGAAGGACACATCTTCGGATATGTTTGGTCCTTACTTCTACTAGTAGATTTTGAGGATAGCCATTAACCAGATGACTGAAAGTGACCGGGGCGGTTTATGATGGGTTTTTATTCTTTCGCTGAAAAATAGTCGTTCATACTTAGTTAGAAGGACACATACTCGTATGTGGTCGGTCCAGCTGATCCATTGGATCTTCAGGATAGCCGTTTACCTGAAGACTTTGACTTGATCGGGGCGATAGAATTTAAAATTTTTTTTAGGGAGATGATATAAATTTTTCAAGTCTATAACTTCGTAAGAAGTTTCAATACAATGTTTAAAAGAAAATTGATCCAACCATGGAAAGTGATAGAAAAACTAATTCTGTGTGCTTAACTGGTGAAGTTATTAAGCCTAAAAGACTTTAGAACAACCATTGTAAGTTATGGTAGCTTTATATGGTGCGTAAAAGTAGAAGTGATACAAACTAAATCTCCTCGATTTAATGTGGAGAATCATTATGAGTTGTGCATGTCTCCATATACATCTTTCCGAATGAAAGGCAGAAAAGTGATTACCCAGTCATACACGAGCCCGTGAGTGTTCTGATTCCCGAGAAGATGGTGTGTCAAGTACCTGCAGTGATCCAGATTCGGGACTTGCAGTCGTCTATTATTTGAAGCTGTATTAATATCTTTATTAAAAAACAAAAATATATATTGTTAAGCCTTCTGAAGCTTATGTTATTTCAAATATCAATCGAGAGGCAAGAAAGAGAACGGGAAGACGACTCTAAAGATCGATGTGTGCTTACTGTTTAATCAAACACAAAGGGTTGAAGTCAACTCGGGGTGACTTGGGGTAAGCCAAATACGCTTTGAGAATAGATAGGAGGCATCACAATCTCTCATGTGATGTCCATCTAAATTTTGAGCTTAATTGAACCTAATCCGTATCACAGAAGCGATGAAAACCATACTAAGTTTTATACCTTCTTACAACCTGTTTCTTTATGTCATAATACCGTTGAACATGGATCTATGTGACAGCCACTTAATTAGTATGATTCATGTTCGGATCTTTTCTAAAACATGCAGGTTCTCGTCAAGACTGAAATTTGATCCCGTTTAATTAATTACTAAAATTTTCATTGCATATTTTGTTCTATGATTTAAAACTTGGTTACTTGGTTCTTTGATCGTAAAAGTTTAAACCTTTAACGGAGAATTTTAAAAGACAGTTGCATTTTAATCAAATTTATAAGGGCCTGTTTTGTAAATTAAGTTAGGCGAACTTGTGATAAGGTAAAGAGGCGAAGTTGACCATGGTTGACCTTAAGCGAAGTTAATGGACCAGCGAAGTTGTCACAAGGGCGAAGTTAATTTAACTTCGCCCATGTATTTTCAAACCTATATAAGGGTCAACGTGGTCAAACACTTTACAAATTATCAGAAACTAAGCGAACTTACACTCTCTTCCAACCTCGGCGAACTTAAAACTCGAATCGAACCTCATTATTATCTGTTTCCATCCGTGTTAAAGGTGTATAGGCTCGGTATAACATGTAATTCATACTAATGGTGATAATCAGAGGCCTTGGTGATTCGATTCGTGACATAGTTTGTGCTAACCTTTAGACACTCGATAAACTATCTGTTTCTACCATGTTTGTAACTCAGTTGATCTTCTAGATCTCATTAGAACTATCTTTTCATGTTTTCATTCTCAAATACACCAAACAAAACCTCGATCGGATCTCAGTATTACGCCGTTTCAGATTCAGGCGAAGTTAGGTTTAGGCTAAGTTGTTCTCAACTTCGCCCTAAGCATAACTTCGCCTGCTCATTTTTTTAATTGATTAATTGTTCCGGTTTGTTCTCAGGCGAAGTTAGTGTTAAGCGAAGTTATACTCAACTTCGCCTTATGATTAACTTCGTCTGCTCAACCTTTCATAATTAACTTTGCCTGCACATTAGATATTATCATAACTTCGCTCATGGTAACAGGTGAAGTTATGATCTGCTACGCCAATGTTCTAACTTAGACCGTTTGTTGTGCAGATATGGCTGCTGTGGCAGGGGCTGGTGGTGCTGGTGGTGACGAAGGTGGTGACAACAACAGACAGTTCTTTCCGGGTCACAACATGTATATCACTTTGGATCCGGATGCTAGTGGTGTCGATGACTATCGCGAGATCATCTCCTTCCTCGCTCGCTCACGTATTTTTCATGCCATCACCACAACTCTCCCCATTTCTCTACCGAATATTGAAGATTTCTGGCGAACGGTAGAATATGAGTGTAGAGTTGATCCTCCGGTTATGCGCGCTACAGTGAACAATCAGGTGGTGCAGTTCTCAGCAGTTCAGATCAGAGTCGTCTTGCGTTTCAGGGCTGAAACTACAGATGATCCAACATATTTTCCAGCTCCATTCAGAGATGGTGCATTTCTACGTATGGGCTATTCGGGTCCTTTGGGTGACAGTCAAAGGAGAAAGGGTTTCTTACTAGATCAGTGGCATTTTCTGATGCACGTAATGATAGTGTGCATGTCTGGTCGTAAAGCTGGTACTGACGGTATGGGGGCAACGATGCAATCTGCTATGACAGCCGTGATTTACAACAAGCCCTATAGCTTTAGTCAGATGGTGTTTTATGAAATTGATCGTCAGAGACGCGCGGTCGCCAGGGAAAGATTTTTAATGTATCCGAGATTTTTACAGATGATTTTGAATCATGTAGCACCTACGCTACCTCAACGACGTCCTATCCGTTATGTTGAGAGTGTAAGTAAGAGAATCTTTGCGCAATGCAGGTTGTCAAGTGCTCATAACAAACCAGAGCTTCGTCCGCGGCACACTGCATTGTTTGGTTATTTGGTGAACCCTGATTATATTGCTCCTCATGGAGATGAATTTCGAGACCCGGCACCGCAACAAGCAAATGTTCCTCAACCACCTCCACCTGTGGTACAACAAGCACTGCCTGCTGATCCTGTTGCAGCTCTAGAGGAACAGGTCGATCTTGAAGCTGCCTTTGGTGGCCAAGGGTTCTTTGATATGGAACAAATTGATCCAGCTGCTGAGGTTCGAGCCCCAGAAGCTGAGGCATCGGGTGTGAATGTTTCGATTGTAGCTACGTTTGTATCATATTCCGAGAGAACCGACTCTGACTCCTCCGCTGATGATATCGCTGAAGCACAACAGATTCTGGTCAGACAAGAAAGAATACATGGCAAGAGAAAGAAAGACTCGGATGACAGTGAATCTGACTTCGAGGAGGAGTTAGACCAGTTGATACGACGATCGAAGAGGGTCAGAACTGGTGAGGGTTCGGGAGCTGGTGAAAGATAAAGGGTGGTTCGTTTCTCTCCACCCTCGTTATCTGGTATGACTATGGTTCCTACTTCTATGACTGTAACAGTACCGATAACCTCCAGTGTTCCCGTGGTGACAACGTCATCACCATTTGGTATTCCACCAACCACGTTTCAGTTTTCGGCTCCGGAGATAGTTTCCTTGCCACCTCCCACTGTTACTCCATCGGAGGTTGTTGCAAGATTTGTTGAGTCAACGTTGGTTGCTACTGCGGGGTTATCTGTCACAATTCCACCCGTGGCTACTATTCAGCCTACTTCTGATACTCCAGCCAGTTTGGGAATACCTCCACCTTATGCTCAAGACGTCTCTCACATGCGTTTTGATTTTGATGCTACCTTGTCCGATTCTGAAAGGATAGCTGCTCTTGAACGGGTCGTTGCTGAACAGACAAGAGTCAATCTAATCCAGACTCAAGCTATCCAGCGACTTATAGCAGAAAATCAGATCCAATCGTCCCTCCTTGTTGAGCACGGTAAACTCTTTGATGCTTTAAAACAGTTCTTAGAATCTCAGGGGGAGACGAGCTGCAAGGGCGACGAGTTGAGAACCAAGAAAAGACAAGATAGAGACGATGATCCCAATGCATCGAAAGGTGCAGGTGGTGAGTTGCCAAGAACTGAACAAACTCTTGGGACTTCCACATCTCACGGGGAGTCAGCTGGTACATCAGGTGGATCAGGTGGTGAGAATGTTGTGGTTGTGGATGATGAGGAAATGTTGGGTGATGTTGATGTGGGTGATGATGATATGTTAACTATTGAAGAGATTGAAAAGATAGGAGAACAGATTGTGATTGATAGTGAGATAGAAAAAGGTGAGATTGTGGATGACAGTGTAGAACATGATATTCCAGACGTTGACAAGGTGAATGTGAGGCAAGATATGGATGTGTCTGATGAGTCTGAGTGGGAAGAACAGCCGAGATGGAAAGAAGGCTACGCTTAGTGGTTTGTTAAGACAAAGAAGCCAGCGGTCCCAACGATGTTCAAAAAGAGTTACAATATCAAGGGGTATGCTGAGTCAAAGAAAGGTATTATTTGTTGGCTGTATGATGAGCAGTTAAAGTTATTTGTGATTAAACGTTTTGATGGGATTCAGTATTTTAAGAGGACGTTGAGATCTCTCAATACCTTGCCTGAGTGTGAGGTGAAGGATTTAGCAAGATTAAGATTGATTAACAAGAGTGATGACAATATGGCTAGAATAATTGGGAAGATTGTGTGGAAAGAAAGTGTGAAAGAGAAGAAGTTTGAGTTGTTAAAACCTCAGAAAGGGAAGTTAGTTGAAGATAAGGAAAGGGGAATGCCAGCTGATGGCAAACCTTGGATGGTGATGAAATATAAGCCGATTCGGTGTTTGAAAGAAGTGCCGATGAAGATAATGCCCAAGGATGTCTTAAAGAATCTCAAGTGGTGGTACGTTGATAGCCGAACAGCTGAAGCGGTTATGGAAGATGAAGACGAACAGGAAATTCTGAGAGTGTATGATCCCATGCACTTGGTAAATTTGTCTCAAGCTGACTTGCAGGTGCTAAACGAGAAGAAGATATTCTATATTCCTGCATGGAAAGATGAAGCCAAGAAGTACCAGAGGGTGGTCTCTGTCTGTGTAAGACAGGGCGTTCATGCTTGAAGACGGGTGACACGAGATTTTTGGGATTACGACACGAGAATGAAGATAGAGATATGAAGCTACTGCCAAGGGGGAGTCTGTTGGTGCATAATGTCAGTAGTTCAGTATCTCGTATTTTGTATGTGTCTGTAATCGTGTTAGATTGTTTGTTTTGGTTTTGGATATTGTGTTACACAAGTTCGCCTGGGATGTAGGCGAACTTGGTGACAAGCGAAGTTATGACAACTTTGCCTAGCATGTTAGGCGAAGTTGTCGAGGTTATATGAACCTCACTTCGGCTTAGTTTGGTTAAGGTTTTTGCTGAACGTGTTAGTGATTGTTGAGATCACGTGTTGAAGTGTTGCAATACAATCGTGTTTATTAGTATTGTAACGTGTGTTTGTGTTTCGGTTCAACGTATTATATATCTTACGCTCGTATCGTATTACGTGGGATTCCACACCTTCGTGTTACGAGATACTCCTGTGTAGATCCGGCTGGGAACCTACAGATAGCGGTGCAACGACAGCTGGTGATAATCAATATGCTCCCATTTATAGCGGTTCTAGTTTGTGCCCTGCCTCAAACATCAATACCTCTGCACAACTGGAGAAATACTTGGCCGCTCCACCAAAGACCACTGAGTAGATCGAAAGGATAAAGAGAAAGATGCTGATCAGAAAGAACTCTAATTAGAATGTTGTTTCTTCTGATCACCAGGAGAAATTTGTGATAGAACTCAAGAAATTTTTTCGGATAAGTATGGTGATCGCTCAGGGGTCATTTCATGGGGTCATGATATTGATAAGGAGATGTGGTGGGTCAAGCTTAAATGGGTAACACGGAATACTATAAGAAGATGAAAGACTTCAGTTCGTGGACAAAGGTTGATTTGAGTGACTTGATAAATGCTCCTTTCCACAACCCGAATCACGATCCAAAGGCCACAAATTTCTGGAACTACTTGAGCAACCAGGTTGAAAGAGGATTCCCCAACATGCCTACTACTAAGTCCTTCCTCAAGAAAGCAAAGGGGGTACGTGATCCTCATACTGACAAGATAATGCTAAACGTGATGTGGCCTGCCACTGCAAAGGTGACGTCCATACCAATCACCAAGATATTTCCTGGGGGTGCTTTTGATGAAATGAGGTTTTGGATGTTTGATGGTGAGACGACTACTGTTATTATAAGGCTAAAGAAGGGAAAGTACCGCATTGTTGATCCAAGAGATTTATTGAAGTTCGGTGAAAAGGATATCAAAACCCTTAGTGGCTTTCAGATTATGGCTGAACCACTATATGACTTAGCTACTAAGGAGTATAGTGGAATGGTGGGTTAATCATACGAACATGTTAATGGGTAGGCTCTTACAAGGAAGATAATCCTGGCGTCCTAGAACACGAGTAAAGTTCAAGCGATAAACCAAGGGGGAGATTGTTAGGCTATACTTAATGGTTTACGCTTTGTTTATTTGGGCTTGTTTTGGGATTTAACGTAACACCGCAATCTATTGATTTCAGTGGGCTTAGTGTATGGGTTGGGCTTAGGGCTTGTTTGTGTTTTATATATATATATATACATATATATATATATATATATATATATATATATATATATATATATATATATATGATGTGACTTGGTTATTATAGTTTTGGTCGTTCATAGACAATGAGAGACGAGAGAATACATTATCATTATCATTGTAATCACTGTCAAGGGCTTAAGATGAGCGAGTTGTTTGTCTTAAAGAGCCAGTCAAACGTTTACAAGAGATTACGTGATCTCTAAAAACGTTATAATGCAAGATAGAAAATAAAAGCAACTCAGACCTAGTACACATGCATCTGGATCCAAAGAAAACTGACCAAGCAATCAAACCAGTTCTCCAAAGGGGCTACGTGGCTTGGAGAAATCTTGAATTGTGGGTGTATGGTAGTGGTATAAATCCCGAAAATAAGAGACGTTTCCGCTGAGCTTGTACAAAAAAACTATATTTTTGTTATAACAAGTAGTTTAAATGATTTTAGAGTCAAGCGTTTCATCATCATATAGTTGACGTGTTTTCCTCCCACATTGCATGTAATTAAGTTCAGTAGCAATAGCAAGGATTAGAAGTCATCATGGAGTTAGAAGCTTGCTTAACGAAGATGGCATAGGTTTGATAATGAAATCCTTGTAACATGTTAAAACAATGTTTTGTAGACAATGTAAATTAATATATTATAGCTTAAAAGTCTTTCACTAAAAAAACAATAGAAAATCAACTCGCAACTCTAATATATTTACAAAACAGTTACTAACTATATCAAGTTTAATAGTCTATCATTATCTTTATGTACCTATCTCACCGCTCGCTTTATTAAAACTATGTAAGGACCCTCTATTATTTTATAACCATCCTCATAATTCTCCAATTTATACTCAATTTTATTACTCAATCTAGCAGTGTATAACCGGTTACCACGAGGATTAATTGCTTATTAAAACAAGGGGCTATGGACGTGTTTATGATCATAGCTAACAATAGAAGCTGCATGTATAATTTATATCTTAATTGTGTTATATCATTATTTTTCTCATATATCCAAACTCAATTCATCTAAAAGTTTCGTCTAATTTTGTTCAAATTTATATTCTTGACCCACAAAGATTTCAATATGTATTTGTAAACTTTCACCTGTTTATTTTCTTTTCAAGATTTTTTGTTTATTGAAATTTTGTCGATAATGTTTTATATATTTATGACGATATTTTGGTTTTCCATTTAATTACTAAGTTCACTTAAGTCCAACAATTAGTTATTTTCCGATAAAGATATATTTTTAATAATTGATAACTATTGTTTTTATAACCCATACAATGGGACGGATTATGTGGACCATCCAAAGATAAAGGTATGTATGGGATGACACGTAATTAAACAAGTCCTTGCATGAAAATCATAAGTACGTACGATTGTGTGTCATAACATAGAACCGAGGGTGTTTTGGACAACGGTACACATGCTGGTATGACAAGGGCATGATGGATACACCGCTAGTACATCCTATATATAAGTGTCTTTGCCATATCTTCATTTGTAGTGTTTTTATGGTTACCAAAGTTCTATTCTGTGTTAAAAGAAATAAAACAATAAATACTTGAAATTTCTTTTAATGACTTTTGTCGTAGCTTTTCTCAAACTTTGGGACGAGATTTCTAAAAGCAGGGAATACTGTAACATCTCGGTTTTTTTCGTATATATATTCGTTTTTGTTTACCCAATTCGGGAATGTAATTTGAATCCTTCGTATTAATAAAATCTAGTATTTATTAGTATTTAAATTTTTTTAATTTATTGTTTATTTGGGCTTAAAAGCTCATTTTAGTAGTACACGGGCTGAAAACTTCAAAAAACAAACTTTGGTAAGAGACCCCTTCATCCCGCCACGCGTAGGAAGCACTCATGCTCCCTCGCGTAGATTGAGGGTCCCAACAGATAAGCCAAATCACGTTTTTCGATCGTTTATTCTCCAAATCCCTTCCTGAACGATTCGTTTCTTCCTTAATATCCAAGTTATAAACCCAATCATGTTTGGGGATGGATTCCTTGTTTTTTCCCGCAGATTTTGATGTCTAGTTCTGGTTGTATTGATTAAAATTATTTTTAATTGATTAAATGCCAAAGTAGACCGAATGGCCTTATTAAGGCCCAATTAACAAATTAGTGGATTATAACCTAATTCCTCCTATATAAACCATCCTTAACTTCTGTAAATCATTGACTCTAACTAAATTTGTCTTCATCAATCGACTTTGGGTGTTAATCCTCAATAACTCTTCCAGTGTTGACTTTTGAATGTGCAAGACAGCTCTTTTCTCGGTTCTTCCATCACCGTCCATTTTTCGGGTAAGTTGTCTTCATGAAAAATGTTTGTTTTTATCTAAATAACAAAAGTCCTAAATAAATTTTACAGATTTATGGAGTTTTATTGGTCAATTTAATCCTGAGCCGTTATGGTTCAGAAAAGTCATATATCGTGTTTAATCAATTACTAAAGTTACTCATCGGAATTGACTTTCGATCCAAAAGACATTTATCTTTGTTTTCAATTTGTGCTTATGACCAGAACCCAAACCCAAATATGTAGTTTGGATTCTAACCTACATCAGGTCGTTTATATCTTAACAAATTCGTAACTCAAGTTATGTTTTCCGTTTGCTGTAATTCCAGCAGTGTTGCTCGGTTTGAATGTAGTTTGTTATCTCAAATTTGCAAGTCTGTTTGTGTTGGATCAGTTAGCACGTTAAATCCTCGCTTATTCTTATTTTATTATTTATCTCGCCATAATAATAAGGTGAGTAATCAATCCCCTCTTTTACTGCTTTAAAACTCTTTGGGGACTCAATGCGTACCATATTACATATTTGTATCCATATTACTACATCAATTGCAAATATTGAATGTTGTGGGTTGATCAATTACATGCTTATATGCTACATGGTTACCTGCTCAATTGTTTATATATCATATTCTGAGAGACCCATCGACTCTGTTCGTTTAATCATGGCCAACCGACACAATTATTTGTATTCATTATGTCTTAATAGCCTTCGACCGTGTTTCTGAGTCATGGCCAAACGACACCAATTATCTACTTATTATTTAATTGTTGATACTCATAATATTTATCTTGTTAGTACCCAGTTTTGTCGTCTTGAGTCCTTGTAATCGTCTTTGTATTTTATTATTATTTTAATGTAAAAGGATATTTCAGTAATTAAGTCCCATACGTTATATTATGGCTCATTCGTTAAGGATGTTTAATGAATGAGGCCATTCGTTGTTTATTATGGTTCATTCGTTAAGGATGTTTAACGAATGAACCTTAATCGTTACTGTTATTTGTCAATTCGTTAAGGATGTTTAACGAATGGACCTTAGTCGTTATTTATTATATCCATTCGCCATGGAATGTTAACGAATGGGGTATAGCGAATGAGTCATTCTCTAGACCATTTTGTTTACTTATGTAATGAAGACGAATGAAGGCTATTCGTTACGGATTGTGTAACGAACGGCATTCTTCTTCTATATATAGGCTGGTAAGCTAAATCATAATTTAAGTGTTTTAAAAGTATTTTCCTCTCTTGTTGTTACTCTGCTTAATTGTTTACTCAACACTTAGTTAATCTATTAATGATAAACGTATATCACATAACTAGATCCTTGGTTCAATTGTTGTGACGTAATCGGCTGATTGAAGCTCTACTGTGTAGTGTTTAATAAGTGGTATCAGAGCCTAGTCCAGGGTTAGATTATATTTCTGATTAAGGTATTCAATATGAATTAAAGGTCTATTCGTTGTTTAATTGTTCAATTAAGATCCAATTATCCGTTTTTCAATTTTCATTGAATTTGAAGATTGGAATGATAACTTGATGTTGAATTGAGTGTGTTTGGATTCGGATTTGGTAGTGTAAGGGTTATTGGTATTTAATTGGATAATTATTTGAGTTTGGAATGGATTGGTGGTGATTTTGGGCATAGTACGGAATTGGAGTAATCTGTTAGTGATTTATTGGATTTCGGACTAAGTTTGGTGTGATTATGGATGTTCGGAATGGTTTAGAGTTGTCTGTGTTAACTAGACAAATTGATTAAAATATAATTTGTGTGATTTGGTTAAGTTTTGAGGGATTTATCCATACATTTGTATACGTTTGGATTGGTGTTTGAATATGAAAATTTTCCAGATCTGGAATTCAGCTTGAAGGTTTGTAGATACACATATTCATTCGTTATGATGAACTTGATCATTTGTTACATGTGTATTGTTCGTTCATTATTAAAGTATAACTGATTAGTTCCACATGTCAAGTTTGTTACAACAGAATAACAAACTCAGTCATTACTGTAGCTGATTCATTATTGAAATCTCATTCGCCCTCACTCATTCGTCAACCATTCGTCAATCATTCGTCAACCCATTCTTCAACCATTCGTTAATTCGTTAAAACGTTCGCCAACTCATTCTTTAGCCATTCGTTAACTCATTCGCCAACTCATTGTCTGTCATTCGTTAAGCTACTAGTGTTACTCATTCGCTACTGTTCATTTGTATTTTGTTACTATTCATCATTCGTGCTTACCCATTTGTCTTCCCATTCACTATAAAATTTAAATTTTAATCCTTTAAGCTTGAATTTTGTTAAGTTTAAACCCTTAAAATGGCTGGTTATTATGCATTGGCTTCTCAGAACGTGTTGATGCAGCAAACGTTACATCTTGATGCTGAAATTGGATCTCATTTGAAATGCCCCCGTTTAATGAAATTTAGTGATTCTGCTAAATGGGAACCACGTTTCAAAGCACATATACGATCTGTACACCCTGATTGTTCACGATGTCTTGATGATGTATACACTGTTCCTATGCTTGGTATTGAAACTACGGGATTTACACCAAAAGCTTTCTCTCAAAACTCTCAAGAAGAAAAGAAAGCTCTAGTTATTGAAACTAAGGCATATTCCACTTTAACTATGGCATTACCTGACAATATTTTCCATCAATTAGGAAGTATTAAAATTTGTGCCTATTTGTTTCATCATATCAAGATGAGAAGTATGGGTAATATCGTGGAAAGTAAAAAGGTGATGTCAAAATTCAATTTCGAAACTTTAACTTATTGAAAGGAGAGATTGTGGAAGAAATGCTCATAAGATTCAGTCATCTTGTTGTTGAGATGAGTAAGTTAAAAATGGAACCAAGTGAGTCTGATAAAATTGACACTGTGAAGAATGCTCTTCCAAACTCCTCTTCAAGATTTCTCATGATTCTTAAAGAAAATAGCTTCTTTAAAAATGATGATCTTACTGCAATGGCATTTATGCAAAAAGATTGAACATAGAGAGTAAGATTTTAAATGTCATAAGTCATGAAAAGAAACTCATGATCCGACATTGTATGGAGGTTTTTTTCCTTTTAGTAGTACTGCCACTCCAATTAACGCTTTTCTACTCAAACATCACAAGAGGCTTCTAGGATCAATGACATACCTAGTGGACTGACTTCAAATGTTTTCACTCCTCCACCAACTGTAAACATGAAGGAAGCTGAACAAAATTTCCCTTTTCTTTGTGCATTTATGACGTCTTATGAAAATTGGTGGGTAGAAAGATTGCTACAAGTGAGCTGACTAATGAAGATTATGATCATATTGATCCTGATGATCTAGAGCTAATGGATCTCAAATGGAATATGGATATGATAGTACGAAAGGTGAAAAAGTTCATGCAAGGAACTAGAAAAGACTTACCATCATTGAACAAACGAGTTGGTTTTGAAATATTGAAAGTCAAATGTTACAACTGCCAAGAGTTTGGTCATTTTGCTAAGGAATGTGATAAGCCAAAGAAGGAATAAAATGGTCCTTGTTCTCAAGACAGAAGTTCTGGAAAGTCCTTTACTGAAATGAAAGATAAAACGTCTGGGGAGATTCTTCAAAAGCTTCGGGATCACAAGCTTTACTCACAGCAGATGGTATAGATTGGAAGCAACGAATGTTGGGGAATGGTGGTCAAGCTAATCTAGCAATGTTTGAGCGCATTGAAGATTTTCAAGATGCAAGTGGAATAGGGTTGATTTCTGAAAGTGAAGTTGACACTGAATCAGATTCTGATGTGATGTTTCTAGCCAAATGAATCCGACTACTTTTGCTTGCATGGCTAAGTTTGACGAGGTCAGTTCTTCTTTTGATTCTAAATTATCAGACAATGTGTTTTGTTCTAACTGTGAAATAGATACATCTAAAACTGATTTAATTAATGCTCATAATGATTCACTAGTGAAAGAACTTACTTCAATCAAGGATACATATAGACAATCATTAGAGTCACAAATGAAAGCTAGAGAAAAGATTGAGGGATTGTCTATAAATAATCATAATTTGAAATCACAACTTACGGTGCAAATGACCATTAATGATAAACAATTTCAAGAAATTCTCAAGCATAGATCTAAAATAACCGAACTTGAAAATGAAGTTCTAGAGTTGAAAAGCAAACCGGAAAAAATTAGAAACTCATCATTTTGGTTAAATGAAATAATTGAAGTATCTGATAAACAAAAAGGTTCTACCAAAGGTTTAGGCTTTGTTGAAGTTCCTTCACTGTTTCATGATGATTATTCCCAAAATCCGTTTGCGGGAAAAGAAGAACTCGTTTATGAACCTGTCATTCATGAGGAGAAACCTAAACAAGAAAAAGTCACTGTTCAAAATTCAACTCAAGAGCATCATATTCATTGAGGATGTAGTTGAACCTGAAACTGTACACAAATCAGAATATACCACGTTCAAATCACATTTTATGTGAACCTCATAAATTTGAGGAAGCTGTGTATGGTTCAAGTACATTTAAAGTGAATTTGCCAAAACCTTTAAAGGCTAAGACACATAAATCAGTTAGACCAACAATTTTTAATGAGGATTTGATGCGTTTCATTAATCTAACTTCTTTTAATGAAAACATTGGTCGTGTGTTTAAGTTAAAAGGTCTTAGCAAGGTATTCACTGAGAAAGACATTCCACTTAGTTTAATCAAACCAGAGTTGGTTGAGAGTGTCTTTAACAATGAAACTTCAAAAGTACAAGACCTTGAGCATGCATTTGCTAAATCAAAAGTATCAAACACAACATATCCGTTGATTAAAGCAAAAAAATTGTTAAATTCTGTGGAGAAAGTTAAATTTGTTAATTCAACAGGAACAGACACGGTACAAAGTTTTTCTGATTGTTCAAATCTTGATTTTTTCTTGAAAAAAATCTGTTACGTTTGATGACTTGAACAGATGCATGTTTCTGGTATATCTCATCAACCTTCGGTTGAAACAGTTTTTGTTAAACCACAACGTACGTTGTTGACATGTGAACTTGATTTTTATGTGGTGAACATGGTAATGTTGTAAGAAACTGTGGAATGAAGAAATCACAGAATATTCATCCTTTCATCAAGGAACAAGCCAAACCCGTTCCTTTGATTAAAGAAATTCTGAAAAGACCCATGTCTTGTGATGATGAGACTCACATCATGTTTTCAAATGTGAATCCTCGCAAAGTGATTCATGTTGGTGAGAACTCGAGTAATTTAAAACCCAAATTTGTTCCTACGGAACATATTTTCAAAAATGTGCACAAAAATGTAGTCCAAGCTGCGTATTTGAGATGAAAGTCAAAATGGCCTGTTGCTTATTCACAAGCAGCTAAACCACATTTAGATTCAATCAAAATTAAAACTTCAAGTGAAATTAAAGAGGTGCCCAAGACTGAGGTCTAGGCTACCTTTTTGAAATAATCATTTTACCTTTGTGTGTAGAGCTCATCCAAGACAATATATGGTGAAAACTGGATTATGGATAGTGGATGCTCTCGTCACATTACCGACAACATTAACCTCTTAACAAATGTCAAGAATATTCAAGTCGAGTATGTAGCTTTTGCGGGTAATTCTGGGGAATGATTACAAAAGAAGTATATGTTTCAAATGGTCGTATTACATTTGAGAAAATTAATTATTGTGATAAAGTGGATCACAATTTTTTGAACGTGTCTCAAATTTGTGATAAGAAATATACTACTGTATTTACTGACAAGGAGTGCATAATACTCAAACCCAGATATGTCATTCCAGAAGACATGGTTGTTACGCGATCTCCTAGATCAAATGATATTTATGTTCTAAAATGACTTCTAAGGTAACCACTTCTGTAGAAATGTCTTTTTTCTCAAACGCAACTGAGAAAGACTCGATTATGTGGCATAGGCGTATGGGTCACATTTATGTTAGAAAGATGAATTATCTGATGGAAAATGATTTGGTTGACGGGGTTTCCCTGAAACACTTCAAGATAACCGATCACTGTGTTGCATGAAAAAAGGGCAAACAGAAAAAGAAGTCACACTCATCTAAGTTAATTAATTCCATTGAACTCCTCTGGAACGACTTCATATGGATTTGTTTGGTACTGCGAATCGTGCGAGTATTGCTGGAGATTGGTATTGTCTAGTTGTTGAAAGAAAGAACCGAATACTGACTGAAGCTGCACAAACAATGCCGACAGATTCTAAGCTTCGTGTTCAATTCTGTTATGAGGCCGTGAATACTGCTTGCTACACTCTTAATCGTGTTCTGACTATAAAGAAGTTACAAAAGACAAGTTATGTGATTCTGAACAAACGAAAACCTAATTTAAAGTATTTGGAACCATTCGGGTGTCCTTGTACTATGTTGAATAAAGATGCGGAAGAATTCGAAGAAAAAGCTATTGAAGAATATTTCTTGGGTTATGCATCACCTAAGACACGGGTGTTCAATTTTAATTCGGGTTGTTTTGAAGAGTGGTACCATGTTGATTGTCAAAGATACACAACTCCTCCTGCTGGAAAAGGGCCTGATTGGATGTTTGACTATGAAAGTTTATTTAATTCATTTACTCCAATAGTTGATCAACCTGATGAAGACTTGGTGCATGCTTACCTAGAAGATCAATTTTTAACACCAAGGCCTTCAGTTTCTAATTATAATAATGTTCCACAATATGATTTTCCTGATACGTATGATATTATCTTAATTTCGTCAGATGATGGTCATTTTGTTGATTCTTCTTTAGCTCTATTTCCTGAAAGTTATGAGATTGGTGAATCGTCTCATGATGCTGAAGAGAATCTGACTAATTTAACTGATAATGTTGTTGTGGCTGAGAATCCGACTTGTTGGGTCATAAATTGGTCAGACTGACGCATATCAAAAGGCCACGCATGATCAAGACTAAAGTAATATAAACAAAGACGAGTTGAAGAGTTACATTATGGTTATGATGGTGTAATACAGAAATCTCTATGGATTTTGGTTTGTGTTTAAACACCCCTGTGGATTTTGGTTAGGCTAGTTTGGGCTTAGTTGGGCTTGGCCTTTAGTCCTTCTGCATGGTAACCCCGTATATAGTTAATGTTTAGTCATTAGTTAGGGTTAAGAAGGTGTGGAGCACTTTGATAGCCACCATAAACTCAAGAGAGCAAAGTAGATCTGTAAAGAACTTATGTACCTGACGTTTGTTGATAATAAACGTGTGCATTGAAGTTCATCTTCTTCTTATTATTATTCATTTATATTGTTCTTGAATCATCACGGTGTTTGGATTCCGCACAAACATCGTGTTTACTTGACATCATATTGTGTAGATCCGGATTCGGGACTTACAAGTGCTATTAGAGCCATTGAAGTTTTTCAAGGCTCGGTTTCGATATCAACGATTCAATAATATTTTTTTTGGTTGATATTTGCTTGAAATTTTCTAGCAATCGAAGAACAGTAGTTCTTCATTTTCTTCGGGGTTGTTGAGGCTGTTTTGGAATATATTTGACTGGATCATTGGTTTAAATTAAAATCCCCTCATTCTCGGGATTTGATTTACTTTCCAAGTATACCAAGTCAATCATCTGTGTGTTTTTGGGAAGTGTTGGGAGATCTCGGTCAAATTTTCAGGGCTCTCGGTCCACAATTTGGTGTTCTTGGTCACTGATTCTGTCAAGGGTTCTCAGTGGAGTTCTTGGGTTCTCTGTGAAGCAATAGTAAGTCAGTGTTCTCGATGGACATTGGTTCTCGGTGGACATTGGTTCTCGGTCAACAATCAAGGGTTCTCGGCCAATTTTCTGAGATCTCGGTCAATATCTTGAGTTCTCGGTCAAAATCTTGAGTTGTCGGTCAACTTTCAGGCGTTCTCGGGTGACTACAGGGTTCTCAGTTAAAGTTCAGTGTTCTCAGTGGCCTTTTCTGTTTGGTTCTTGTTCTTTGGTTGAATTTGGACCTGGTATTTTGTGGGCCTTAGGTCTCGGGTTCTTAGTGTTAACTTAGTATTGAAAGCTCGTTCTCAATTTTACGAGGCCAACCTACTACATCAGAAACAACATTCCTGGATTTTTCAATTCAAGCTTCTTCCATGCCAACTAAGGTAAAAAATAATAGATGTTCTCAATCTTATGTTAATAAGGTAGATTTATATAAATCTCACAATAGTAACTTGATTAGAGAAATGGAGGGAATAAAATAAGAAAATTTCACTCTTAAGAAATTCGAGAAAGCTTTAAAAGAGAAACTTGAGGCACAGAAAAAGAGATTTCTCTAAACTTCAATCCGACTTTAGCATAAAATGTTGTCACCACTTAGATGCTAAACAGAAAATTGCCGAATTAACCACCAAATTAGAAGCATCCAAGTTGGAGATTGCTAAGCTAACTAATAGATTTGAAAATGCTGAATTCAAGTTTAAAAAATTCGATGTCTCTAGTGCTGTTGTTGAGTCCATGATTGAAAAACACTTTAAATGGAAAGAAACAAGGGTGAGGGCATTGGGTAGAGTATGGTTCCACCTCCATATATTGACAACTACACTCGACTTCCTCTTAACAAAGAAGAGGAAGAAATTGAAAAGTTTATGCAATATGGTAAATAGGTTCCATCTGAAGTTGTTGGATCGGGATCTCTAGAGGTAATTAACCCTGCTTTTAAATGTGTGAACATTTTTGATGCTTCAACTTTATGTGCAGATATAATAAATGTTGTTGCTTCTGATAGTGAAGGGGTTCATGCTAGTGAAAAGGAATCTTATTCTAACGTTTCATCAAACTCAGATGACACCACAACACAAAATTGTACTAATAATAATACACAGAGTTGTGGCAACAAAGGGAAGGCACATAAGAAATCAACACAACAAGGACAGTCTCGTCTTCATAGGTCCTCCGGATCTCCATATGCTGATAAATCATTGGGTGATACTTATATTAAGAGGCAAACATGTTACCACTGTGGCATACCGGGACATATAGCCAAAAATTGTGTTCATCGTCTATGTGTTCCCTATTACAAGCAAAATCAGATGGCTACATCAAGGGGCAAGAAGAATGGAAAAACCTTTCCTAAGAAGAAACTCGAATCAATTTTAACTTCACATCCTTCCCAATGTGAGGCAAGTGTTTTCGTTGACATTAGAAGAAGGATGAAGGCGTGTTTCATCTGCATGAACATCGGGCATTTAGCAAAGGAGTGTGACTATCGTCCTATTAAAAGACATCCTCCTCAGGTGAAAGGAAACAAGTTTCAACCGAATTCAGTGGTTAAACAAAATGCCTATTTTACAAAACCACGAGTATTTGTACAACGGGTCACATATACTCAAGGATTCAAATTTAATATGACAGGTTTACACTCAAATGATTTTGAAACTGTTAAAAGGAAAATAAATTTTTAGAAGTCAAAGAGTGTTGAAATTTCTAAGAATTTGAGTTCGAATTGTTCCACTCCAAAGTCTGTTCTTTCTAATTTCACTAAACCAAGACAGACTTGGAAACTTAAAACTCAACAAACATAACATGTAATATAAAAATGATTCTATTAAAGATGGGAAATATATGAGTTGGCAAGAGGTCACATATGTTGATGCTCTAGGGAATCCCAAGACATTTATGACTTGGGTTCCTATGTCCAACTGATCCCGCTATGCGTGTAGGAACAACCACAAATTCAATGTTTATTAAATAGATTGTTCCAGGCACATGACAGGGCAAATATCCATTATGTTAATTCTTTAAACCATAAAATGGATTATTTGTTTCATGGACGGGATTTTAGGGTGATAGAGCTCTTTAATTTTCTCTCTAAGTGTGTACGAACAAATTGGGGAATTCATTGCATATTAAAAGTCTGTTCCAGATATTCAACTCGCAAGGATGCAGAATCTCAAAAACAAAGCTTATTCTTAGGGGGAGATTCACACAAACGGGAAAATGATGTCTTGAAGATAAAAGGTAACCGTATCACTTTGGTATGAAAGATAGATCAGACAAAAAGATTTTAAAATTATAAACTTTAGGGTGAGAAATTAAATTTAAATAATCATAATTTTTAAAAATACAAAAATATTTTCACGTTTAGTTTTTGAAGTAGAGTTTTTTTTTAATTTTTTCAAAATGTGAAAATGACTTGAACGTACATGAGAAATGATAGTACATTAGTTGGCTGACTATCACACTTCTTCATATGTTATTATCAAATGTCACGTTTCGATGATTGAGTCTTTTTGAGGTTAAATTTGTACATAAATATTTTCTTTAAAATTTTTGTTGCACAAATTTAGGGGGAGAAAATAAAAAATTCAAAAAGAGAGTGTGTGGTGTTTTATTAAAAAAAATTTCCTTTTACACTTGCTCAAGTTTGAAGGACATATTGTTGTATATGTTTGGTCCTGTCATCTACTCGTAGACATACAGGATAACCTTTCACCTAAAGAGTGAAAGCAACTGGGACCATTGTGGTATGTTTTTTTTTTTAATTCTTTCGCTTAAAATTATGTCGGTTACTCTAAGTTTGAGGGACATGCATTTATATATGTGGTTGGTCCTGTTATCAACCTTAAAGCTTATACTTTTACTCGTATAAAGAAAAACTTTTGATCAAGCACTAGGTGGTTGGAGTCAAATTGGGGTGATACGGGGAAAGCCAAGTACGCTTTGAGAAGAGATAAGAGGCATCACAGGTCCATGAGTGATGTCCATATGAGATTTATGCCAATTGAACCTAACTCGTATCACTGTGGCAATGAAAATCATGTTAAGTTTATTATACCTGCTATTAACCTGTCTCCTTATGTCATAATAACGCTGAACATGAATATTTGTGAAAGCACCTTAATCAATGTGATTCTATGTTCGGATCTTTTCTTTAAGGGCTGCGTTTAACAAAACTCAAATTTGATCCTGAAATATGTTAGAACTACTGAAGGCCGGGTGTTAAATTAATATGTTTTGACTTATTTCATCTTTATTATTTTTATATTTTATTTATTCGTTTTAATTTTACATCATGATTACTCTTGTCGAAACAGATGCGTTAAGAAATCACTTTAAACTTGGATCAGGCTTTTGTTCCCAGCCCATGAAATCTGATATCAGTTATGTGTGTCATTGTTGGTTTAGCTGGTATGATCTAATTTCAAGTCTTTTCAAGTAAATCATAAAAATCAGAAAAATAAAAACTACAAAAATATGTTTGTTTTGGTTTATTAATTGTTTTTAAAATATTTTGGTTGATCTTTCTATCAAAGTTGATTATTCTTTCAAGACTGATTTTGTGCAAAGGAAGCATATGAAGTATATGAGATTCAAATTGGATGATACTGTCAATAAGGGGGAGATGGTAGAGTATTGGATGTAGATGCTGAAGTTGCTGATCAAGTTCTAGTAAAGATTCTTAAGGTTTTGAAAGCATCAGTCTAATGGGAAGTTTGTTGGGTCATAAATTTGTTAGACTGACGCATATCAAAAGGCCACGACATGATCAAGACTAAAGTAATATAAAGAAAGACAAATTGAAGAATTGCATTATGGTTATGATGGTGTAATACCGAAATCTCTATAGATTTCGGTTTGTCTGTTAACACCCCTATGGATTTTGAATAGGCTAGTTTGGGCTTAGTTGGGCTTGGCCTTTGGGCCTTCTGTATGGTAACCCTATATATAGTTAATGTTTAGTCATTAGTTAGGGTTAAGAAGGTGTGGAGAACTTTAATAGCCACCATAAACTCAAGAGAGCAAAGTAGATTTGTAAAGAACTTATGTACCCGACGTTTGTTGATAATAAACGTGTGCATTGAAGTTCATCTTGTTCTTATTATTCATTTATATCATTCTTGAATCACCATGGTGTTTGGATTCCGCATAAAACATCGTGTTTACTTGATATCATATTGTGTAGATCCGGATTCAGGACTTACATGACCCTTCGGATTCATTCGTATCATCCTCAAGACAATATCATTGTTGATCTTGATGCTGGTGTGCAAACATGTCATCAGATTGCTACTTCAAGTGATGCTAATGTATAGTGTGCGTATGCCGATATGTACTCATCGGGAATCATGAATCTCGCAAAATACACTTGCTATCTGTCTCAAATGGAACCAACGAGTGTTCATACGGTGCTTGAAGATTCTTTATGGGTAGAGGCAACGCAAGAAGAATTGCAACAGTTTAATCGACTTGGTGTTTGGGATCTCATTGACAAGCCTGTTAGAGTTAAAAAAGCCTATTCCAAAAAAATGGGTATTTAAGTGCAAGAAAGATGATCGTGGGGTCATCCTCAGAAGTAAAGCAAGTTTGGTTGTGCAAGGATTTCATCAGCAAGAAGGCATAGACTACACATAAGTATATGTTTCAGTTTCTCTATTAGAGGCTATACGAATATTTTTGGCCTATGCAGCTTTCAAGAATATTAAGGTTTATCAAAAGGATGTCAAGAATGCGTTTCTCAACGGGGAACTTCATGAATAGGTATTTGTGTTTTATCCTCCTGTTTTTGAAGATCTAGATTATCCAGACCGTGTTTATAAATTGAACAAGGCTCTTTAAGGTCTACACTAAGCCCCGAGAGCTTGGTACGTCACACTTGCTGACCATCTTACCGATAATGGCTTCAAACGAGGAACTGTGGACTGTACTCTCTTTTATAAGAATGTTGGTGACGATTTGATCATTGTCCAAATATATGTGTATAACATCATATTTGTTTTTAAAAACGACAAGCTTTGTAAAGAGTTTGAGAAGTTGATGTAGACGAAATTTGAAATAAACTCGATGGCGGAGATGAATTTCTTCTTACGGGTGCAGGTTATCAGTCTGACGTTGAATTTTTTTATTTATTAGACAAAATATGTGAAAGATGTCTTGAGCCGATTCAAGATAACTGTCCGAAAATCCCTTCGACGCCTCTTCCCGTGGGTCACAATTTGTCACCGGACGAATTGGAGGAAACCGTTGATCCAACCTTTACCAAGCAATGATTGGTTCTTTAATTTATTTAATTGCTTCTCGTCCTGATATCATGTTTGCCTCGAGTTGTTGTTCATAGATTCTCTGGATCCAGCAACACTTGCAGGATTACGGTTTGAAGTCTCTTACTACTCCGATTTTTATTGATAACTCTGCTGCTATTAGTATCACCAAGAACTCTGTGCACCACCCTAAGACAAAGCATATTGAAATTCGATATCATTTTACATGTGATTGTTTTGAAAAGAAAGTAGTTGATTTTGAGAAGGTGCACACGGATTTTTAGAAAGCTGATTTGTTTACTAAAGCTTTTGATAAAACACGCTTTAATTTTTTCCTTGGTCTAAACGGATTGAAAACTCTTGCTGATATCCTTAAGCTCGGATAATTATCATTTTGATTTTCTTTTGTTTATTTTGGTTTGGTTATTTTGTGATTTTTGATTTTGAGGTAGAAAATGGAAAAATACAAAAATATTGTGATTTCTGTTTGTATAGAGAAAATCCAAAAACATTTAACATTTGAAAATACAAAAATATTGTGATTTCTGTATGTATAGAGAAAAACCTAAAGCATTCAAATATTTCAAAAAGAGTGAATTGTGATTTTCTTCCCTATGGTTTGTCCAAATCTGCGGTTTTAATCCAATATTTTCAAATTTACAATTTTCGTCTCTTTGATTTCATTTTACTTTCAATTAAACCCGGATTTATTAACCCTGTTAGGTCTAGTCGTTAAACTCATCAGTGTGCCCCTCACGTGAGGAGCAGTTTTGTCCTTTTTTTTCCCAAATACACTCCAGCCCTCATGTGAGGGGGTTTACGAATTAGAATCGGGGTTTATTCGGGAAGAAAAATGACAAAATTGCCCCTCACTTGAGAGGCACGTTGATGGGTTTAACGACCGGACTTAACGGGGTTAATAAATTCGGGTTTAATTGCAAGTGAAATAAAACCACAAGGACGAAAATCGCTAATTTGAAACTATTGGACTAAAACCGCATATTTGGACAAACCACAGGGACGAAAATCGCAGTTTACTCTTTCAAAAATCTCAAAAACATTTTTACACTCTTTAGCTTAAAATTATGTTAGTTATTCAAATTTAAAGGACATATACTTGTATATGTTTGGTCCTGATATTTACTTGTAGATATTTGGGATAGCTATTTACTTGAAAATGGAAAGTAACTGGGCGACTATTGTGTGTTTTTTATTTAATTCTTCTGCTGAAAATTATGTTGGTTATTTAAGTTTGTGGAACATGTTTGCATGTTTTGTCCTGTTATCTACTTGTAGATTTATTGGATAGCCATTTATCTATAAACTGATAGTGACTAGAGCAACTGAATATAAATGTTCCTCAAAAAAGAGTTTTGAAGTAAAAAGAGAAAATGATAGTACATTGATCATCTAGTCCCATATCCATAAAGAAATAAGCTTAAAAGGCTAAGTGCTTAATTACATTGGCGCATTGATAGGTCTTAAACAAACTGTTAATGTAAAGTATGTGATATAAACATAAAGAACTTCCAAATTGAAAGAAATGTTAGTCTCTTCCAAAAGTCTCGGTAATGAAGCCAGATATTTAACAGCCTGTCATACTCAAGCCTTATGTTTGTCTGATCACTAAAAAGAAAATTCAAAATAAAATTCATTTAGTTTATTGTTAACGCTTCAATTGTGTATGGCTTTATAGCCTTAAATCCTGTATTTATGGGATGCATCCGGTTTCTGGCCACTGTGAGTCTTTATGCGGCTTAATTATCTGGGTATTAATAAACATGAATATTTCAAAAGCTTTTAGAGCAAATCCAAAGTCATTAAACACGATCACTACTGTACATCGTATAAATTCATTACTGACTTGATCAAAATCCGTTGTTAGTCATACATTGTTCCTCCCTTGCATGCATCTTAATACCAGTAAGAAATGGACCCCAGGGGATACAATGTATGTAAGCCTGTAGATGAACTCATGCATACTCATTCACAGTAAAGGAAGCTTGGTTTATCGCTTGATAATGGGGGTATACCGTGTAGTGGGGATTATAAGCTGAGATTGTTTAGTTAATAAATCTATGAAATCTTTATTTTGATCAGCAACATAATGTTTAAGTCAAGTTGGTGTGATATGGTAAAAGTCAAACTAAGCCTGAACCGAGATTAGAGGCTGATAAATTCTGATATTCTGTGCCTTAACTGAAAATTAAATCATATCACAAAAATACTAGAAGGTTTGTTATAATATTTAAGTGGACAACAATATCAATGACAAATTAACACCAGTCATAATAACGTCGAAATATAAAACTGCGATGGAAAGACAATTTGGCCAATATGATTATCTGCTTAACTAACAAAAATATGTAATGCTTTCGTAGAATAGTTTTATATTTGTTCTTGTTTATGTTCTTTTTAATTTGAAATTACTCAAAAATCCAAAAATATTGTGTTTTTTCTATTTTTAATGGGTACATATTTGAAAAAGAAAATACCAAAAAGATTTTCACTATTTTATTTAATTCTTTTATTTAACTGAATTAAATTATTTGGGTTTAAATTATGTGTTTGAATGCAAAGCACGATAAGGTATGACATCTTACACCGAGGGGTAAGGATCTTAAGGTAAAGTTCATCAGGAAACGGGTTTCAATGCATTATTTAATCCTTAAAATTTAAAATAAATTTTTTCATTTTAAATTGATTATTTAATTGCAATTCACTATGTGGATTCATAACGAATAGCATCCATTAGTTATCTACATTGATAAAGAATGTGGGTCATTCATTCTTTATTTGGATAACGAATAAGCCTATTCGTTATCATCATTCGTTTCCGCTACACTGATAACGAATGAAGAACGAATCAGAGCTGATTCGTTATGGATTTTAATTTATTGTTCATTCGTTACTAAGGTTAACAAATGAATCGACGAATAAGAACCATTTGCTAATTTTGAATTAACGAATGGGTCCATTCGTTGTCTGGGAATGTGTGTATGTTTTGTCCCTAATTACGAACAAAGGGTGAAAGAATAAGCTCATTCGTTCACCTCATTTACTGCATTTACAGAAGAAACTCTTGCAAAATTTTTCAAGAAATTTTGATCCTCTCCAAACACATTTTCA
Organism: Bidens hawaiensis; assembly: GCF_021521415.1. Classification (NCBI taxonomy): domain Eukaryota; kingdom Viridiplantae; phylum Streptophyta; class Magnoliopsida; order Asterales; family Asteraceae; genus Bidens; species Bidens hawaiensis. The sequence continues at coordinate 11,649 of NW_027493014.1, read as the reverse complement.
TTGACCTTTTAAGATTCGTAAGGTATAAACGATCAAAAGGTGATGATTTTCGTCGATTTTCATCAATGTTTGATGGGTTAATTAGTCATATCTTTAAACGGGTTTTGAGTTATGAAAATAAATTACAATAATAATGGACTTTAACCTTAATGGTTGTTTGGGATTGTGTATCGATGATAATACGAGTCCGTTCATGCTCAAATTATGCTGATTTATCGTCATACATGGTTTAATTGAATTTCTGATTGCATGTTGAAGGTCAAAGTTGATAATCTTTGTGGTTATTCGTTACGGACAACGAATGGACACTCCTTCGTGTCAAAGATCCTTTAGTTGAATTATTCGTTGAGTTTATAAAATGAATCAGTTTATTCGTGTGATCTGATAATGAATGAACCTTCACTTGGTTTCATTCGTTATTATTTATTCGTTAGTCATTCATTCGCTAAGATGACTATAACGAATCTTGCCATTCGTTATAACGAATGACACCATTCGTCATAACTTATGAACTAACGAATGACACTTGTAATTTAATTTTCAAAATTGAAATTTTAAATTTGAAATAGTTTAATAGTATGTTCAGTTTTACTGATCCCCGGGTTTATGTATTTTCAGAAATGGCTGATGAGATTGTACAAGATGTTCCCGTTGAGGATCCACAACAAGTTGTTCAAGACACACATCCTGTACAGTAACAACAGACTTCTGCTGTTCCTCTATTGCCATTTGACAAAAAGCACAATATCTGTGCTTTTGTAAAAGACAATTATGTTGACCAGGACATATTTGGAGATGTCATTGCATTCCTACGCCGATCCAGGATCCAGTATGCTATCACTGCCAATGTACCTGTTGTAACACCCCGTAACCGCAGCGGAAACGTAAACGGGATGCAACAGACACATCTGATATCAACAGCATTGCTTATAAAGAAAACACCACTACATTAATTCACATCATATTACATTGTTCCGAGTTTAGTTCCCGTCTAGGCGATAGCACATAAGTTTTACCAACATTACATTATCATATTTAATACAAAACGATCACTAAACTTCCACAAATAGCACGCATCAGCAAGCATGCAGCACTTACTCCAGTTTGGGAGTACCTAGAAAGCATGTAAAGAAAACGGGTCAACTACGAATAGTTGGTGAGTTTCACTAATTTAAATAAACAGTGATAAATCTTTATGATAATCATATATTAGAGACATCTGGGGACACTGTTAACCCAGTACTGTACCCATTCCGGGGGCAATGTTAACCCAGAAACACTTCTAAAGACATCTGGGGACACTGTTAACCCAGTACTGTACCCATTCCGGGGGCAATGTTAACCCAGAAACACTTTCAGGGACATCTGGGGACACTGTTAACCTAGTAATGTACCCATTCCATACGATTCCCGTACAATCAAATATTTATAAATACACGCAAATCCATGCGTTCAGTATGTACTTAAACATTTAAGTAATAACATGCTTTCCGCCCCGGGAAAATATTTAAAAACAATTCAGAAAAAGGGGCTCGTGAAACTCACCTTATCGTAGGCAAATTAGTAATACAACACTCCAGCTACTAGTCCAAATCTGTAATACGATCCCTAAGTTCGTTACTATACAATCTCTATCAACATAACTTTAACCGTGTTAACCGGTACATCTGGGGACACAGTTAACCCAGTACTGTACCCGTTCTGGGGGCAATGTTAACCCAGAAACACTTCACTGGACTCAGATTGTGATATCGTTTAGAGTTCACTAGTCGGATTTACTATTAGTCATTTTTCCCGTTTTGCGTGCCCAGCACGGTTATCCATTTTTATGTTTCAAAAATGAGTTTGGTCACACACGACCCGGAAATAGTTGTTAATTGATAATTTAACTAAGTTGTGAAATTAGGGCTCGGTTTAGATGTCCCGATTGGCCGCGGGACCCGTTTCCGTCATTATCGTACCGGAAACTGTTAAATAGGTTAAAAACACTCAAATCATCCGAATTATTTTCGGATGATTCATTTTTACCTGTTTAACTCAATTGTATGAAAATAGTTCATTTTAGGGTTTTTATACATCAGTCAGCTCGCTTATGCGAACTTTACCGGTTTACACGTTTTAAGCTTTAAAAGTTTGTTTTAGCACAAATAATTATCCGTTTAGTCTCGGATCTTGAAATTTTGCACAAATCACTTTTTGACAGTGGGGAATTTTATAAAAATATTTCCAGAATTAATTTTTATATTTAACATTTATTTATCTATTTTTAAACACCATTTAAACACTAAATATGTCGTAAATACCAAACGATCTTAGAAAAATCCCAAATTTTTCCTGGATGACCCCTGCCATCTTCATAGTCCCCTGTAATTTTTCTAGAACCAAAATCCCTTTTTAAATGCCGTTTTCACTAAAACCGAGCTAGAAAACCCTAGAACTCGTTTAACCGAAAAGCTTACTTAGACTTCTCCAAATGACCTCAAATTTTGTGTGTGACTTATACATGTTATAAAAAGCTTTCTGAAATTTTCCAGAATTTTTCATGATATTTAACTATTTTTCACCATTTTTGGCCAAAACCGAGCATTAAATTCACCAAATATTCATCCTTTATTCAAAAATTACAAAAAATTCACAGAACTCATATTTTCATGTGTAGATCATCCCTGTAAAGTTTCATGACTTAACTCTACACGAAACACAATCTGTCCAAATCACAACCCTTATACAAAAACCGAACTACCTTGAGTTTCTAGCTTCAAACTGCAAGAATCTCGCTTTCTAGCCCTTGCTAGCAACTAGATACAACACCTACAAGCACAATAACACCACACCAAGCAAGTTACACCCACAATCAAGCCATTTCTTTCATTGTTTCGGTTATGATATAAAAACAACGATTTAACCGTAAAAATTCGTTTTTGGTTCGTTTAACTCCTTTCTTGGACCAAGATCCCTTGTATAACCCGTATACATCACTTGATCATGCAAGAATCGGTTCCATCTCGGGTTTTCACCCTTTTTCACTTGGAAACCTCATTTTCTTGAAAGAAAACTCAAGAAACGAACTTAAACACGTACATAATACGATCTTTACCTCGGTTTTTCTTGTTAAAAAGCTTGGTTTTTGGTTCTTGATCTTGAGAGAATAAAGGGATTGTTGGATATGTGGTTGTAAAAAAGAAAAATGAAATGAAATGAAGGCAAATGGTCCGATCGGACCATATTGGAGGGTGGGGTGGGACCCACATCTTCATTTGTGGCCACATATTCAGTTTCTCGTAATCTGGATAATGTTTTGGATAATCTGGTTCAGTTCGTTTTTCGGTTAAACGTCTAATTCGGCTTAAAACGAGGCTAAAACGGTCGTTTTTCGGCTTAAAAATGAAATTTATATAAAACCAATTTAAAACTTAAACCATGACATTTATTAACTTAAAACATCATAGTATTAATAATTGTGCATCTTTTTCGGCTTGATCGATCGTCTCTTGCTCGGTTTGGTATTAAAGGTCTCGTTTAACGTACCGACGTATCATTAAATCGAAATCCTTTTTCTGTGCTTTAATTCACTTATCCCGAAGCTTTAATACTTCGTAAACATCACTAAATAATATATATTTCGTCTATAATGCAATCCCCGATCGTTCGGGCTTCAATAACCGTTATTCGGTTAATCGTATTTCCAATACGATTAACTGTATAATCGAGTATAATTCGTACTATGAATCATACATACTTGTATAAACGCATCATAATTCACATATTCATTATTAAATAACACATAAATAGTATATACCGGTTAGGGTATACCTGATTTTGCCGGAATCGTTACATTCTCCCCCCGTAAAAGAAATTTCGTCCTCGAAATTTTTACGCGACGACTACTTCTTTTTGAGGAAATAGATGGGGGTATTTCTTCCGGAATTCGTCCTTTCGCACCCAGGTATATTCTGGGCCTCGTTGCGAATTCCATCTAACTTTGACCAACGAAATCTTGTTGTTTCTAAGTTGCTTGATTTTTCCGTCTACTATTTCTACGGGTTCCTCTACGAAATTGAGTTTATCATTTATTTGGACACCCTCTAAAGGTAACACCGATGTCTCATCCGCCAGACATCTTTTCAAGTTCGATCCGTGAAACACGTTGTGAACTGCACTCAATTCATCGGGTAGTTCTAATCGGTACGCTACGGGACCGATTTTTGCAGTAATATTGAAGGGTCCAATATATCTCGGGGCTAACTTCCCCGCCTTTCCAAATCTGACTACACCCTTCCAAGGTGATACTTTCAAATACACTTTATCACCTTTCACAAACGACAACGGTTTTCTACGGGTATCGGCATAACTCTTTTGCCGATCCCGCGCGGCCTTCAGATTGCTCCTAATTTCAAGGATTTTGCTGGTCGTTTCCTGGACCAGGTATGATCTAATAACCTGAGTGTCGCCCACTTCAGTCCAACAGAGTGGTGATCGGCACTTCCGACCACACAATGCTTCGTAAGGCGCTGCCTTTATACTGCTATGGTAACTGTTATTATAGGAAAACTCAACGAGTGGGAGATGTTGATCCCAATTTCCCTTAAAATCCAGTACGCATGCACGAAGCAAATCCTCCAGGTTTGGATGGTCCTCTCAGACTGACCATCAGTCTGAGGGTGGTAAGCTGTGCTTAGATCAATACGCGTTCCCAGCGCTTCTTGCACAGCTTGCCAAAGCTTTGAGGTGAAATGGCTATCCCGATCGGAGATGATTGAGATGGGTAACCCATGACGAGACACAATTTCATTTATATAAATCTGCGCAAGTCTCTCTGTGTTATAATTATTTCTAATCGGGATAAAATGTGCTGATTTGGTTAATCGATCCACGATTACCCAAATTGCATCATGTCCTCGGGACGTTTTAGGAAGATGAGTCACAAAATCCATCGTGATTTGCTCCCACTTCCATTCGGGAATTTCCGGTTGTTGTAACATCCCCGAGGGTTTCTGGTGCTCCGCCTTAACTCTCGCACAAGTCGTACATTTACCGACATACGTTGCGATATCCTTTTTCATACCACCAGTAGAACTCCTTCACATCCTTGTACATCTTATCCGATCCCGGATGTATGGAATATTTTGATCTATGTGCTTCGTCCATGATTAATTCACGAAGATCATGGAGGGTAGGGATCCAAATCCGACTTTTGAAATAGAGAATTTCGTCCACGCGTTGTTCGAAATTCTTCTCATTGCCGTAAAGTCCCTCATTTTCCAATTGTTCCTCTTTCAACGCCTCACGTTGAGCGACTCGAACCAGGTTCGAAAGGTTCGACTGGACTATCAACCCCAACGCTCGCACTCGCAATGGCTTAACCCGATCTATCCTACTCAAGGCATCGGCTACAACGTTAGCCTTGCCGGGGTGATAACGGATGTCACAGTCATAATCGCTCAACAACTCGACCCATCTTCGTTGCCTCATATTTAGTTCTTTCTGATCAAATATGTGTTGCAAACTTTTATGATCGGTGAAGATGGTGCACTTTGTACCGTAGAGATAATGTCTCCAGATTTTAAGTGCGAAGATAACCGCTCCCAGTTCTAAGTCATGCGTCGTGTAATTTTTCTCGTGTACTTTTAACTGTCGGGAAGCATAGGCTATAACCTTATTATTCTGCATCAACACGCATCCTAACCCTCTACGAGATGCGTCACAATACGCGACAAAACCATCGTCTCCATCGGGGAGACTTAAAATCGGCGCTTGGCACAATTTTTGCTTTAACGCTTGAAACGCCGTCTCCTGCTCATCTCCCCATTCATACCTTCGATCCTTTTGAGTCAGGAGAGTTAAAGGTTGGGCAATGCTGGAAAAGTTTTCTATAAATCGACGATAATATCCAGCTAAGCCTAAGAATTGGCGGATTTCCTTTGGCGTTTTAGGCGCTTGCCAATTCTTAATTGCTTCAATTTTAATCGGATCAACGTGTATTCCTTGATGGTTTACAACGTGACCGAGGAACTGCACCTCCTGTAACCAGAAGTTACACTTGGAGAATTTTGCATACAACTTCTCCTGATTCAGGAGCTCTAAAATTATTCTTAGGTGTTGCTCGCGCTCCTCTTTACTTCTCAATAAATCAAAATATCGTCAATAAACACGATGACGAACTTGTCGAGGTAGGGTTTACAGACTCGATTCATGAGGTCCATGAACACTGCCGGCGCATTTGTTAGCCCAAAAGGCATAACTAAGAACTCGTAATGGCCGTAGCGAGTCCGGAATGCGGTTTTTGGGATATCTTCTTCCTGAATTCTAACCTGGTGGTATCCCGATCTAAGATCGATTTTTGAGAAATAGCTCGCACCTTGCAACTGGTCAAACAGGTCATCAATTCGAGGAAGAGGGTACCTATTTTTAATGGTTAACTTGTTCAACTCCCTGTAATCAATGCACATTCTAAGGCTCCCATCCTTCTTTTTCACAAATAATACAGGTGCACCCCACGGGGAATAACTAGGACGTATAAATCCTTTATCCAATAATTCCTGCAACTGATTGGATAATTCTTGCATCTCGGACGGTGCAAGTCGGTAGGGTGCTTTAGCAACAGGGCCAGCTTGAGGTAATAGATCGATTCTGAATTCGACCTGTCGGGTTGGCGGTAATCCAGGAAGTTCTTCTGGGAAAACTTGTGGAAACTCGCGTACTACCGGGATATCATCCACCTGTTTCTCATCAGAATCTGTGGCCATCAAGCTTGCTAGATACGCCACGCATCCCTGGCGTATATATTTTAACGCCTTGAGGTGGGATATAAATGGTATCATTGTGCCTGACTTCTCTCCTTGCACTAACACCTCTTCGTCATCCGACACCCGGATCTTGTCGATTTTCTTTTCACAGTTTATTTCCACTTTGTTACGTGCTAACCAATCCATTCCCACTATCACGTCAAAACTGCCTAATTCCACCGGTAATAAGTCAACCAGGAAGGATTGATCGTTCAGAATAAAAGGGCAATTCCGAACTATCTGATTAACTATCATGGTTTTACCGTTAGCGACTTCTACGGTATAAGGTTCTATGGGTTCACTAATCGGAAGGTTTGCTATCGATAGGAATTTAACAGAAACAAAACTTCTATCGGCGCCTGTATCAAATAATACAGAAGCGTAATGATCATAGACGAGGAATGTACCTGTCACTACGCTGGGGTCCTGGCGTGCTTCGTTCGCCCCCATCACAAATGCTCGGCCTCTCGCCGGATTGGACGACGATGCCTGACCCATGGTTTGCCTCCCACTTCCTCCCTGGTTCAGTCTCGGACAGTATCTCTTGAAGTGATCAGTGCTGCCGCATTCAAAGCAAGCACGGCTAGTGGTCATCATTCGGTTTCCTTGTGGGTTTTGTTGCCGGGCTGGTTGGGTCCTAAATGGCTGCGCACGGATAGGTTGCGGTTGTCGGTTCAGGTTGTTCAGGTTTGCCCTACATCTCGGTGCGTAGTGTCCCTCCCTGCCACACCGGTGGCACACCACCTCTTTGCACACGCCACCATGGTGGTAACCGCATTTCCCACACTTAGGAAACGTTCCCTTCTGCGGTTCTTGCCTTCCGCCTGAACTAGTCATGGCGTAGTTCTGGGCAACGGGCCTAGCACGTTTGTCTTGCTGCTTCCCCGGGGTCCTATTATCATACGTACCTCGCTTTCCTCCGGCAGACTCTCCTGCCACCGTCAGTGACCCACTCCTCACGAAGTCGTATGTGACAATACCAGCTTGCGTCACCGCACCCTCAAACGTCTGGTGTCCCCCAGCGTTGACTATACTCCTTACTACCGGAGTTAGTCCCCATACATAACGCTCCACCCTCTTTGATTCAGGGGTGACCAACCACGGCACCAATCGCGACAATTCATTAAATCGGTTCGTATAACCCAAGTGGTCTGCCCCCTGCATCTCCAAGTTCCACAACTCGTTTTCTAACTTCTGCAGTTCGTTTTTCGGGCAGAAATGTTCCAGTACAAGGGCCTTGAGTTCTGCCCAAGTCATGCGGTTTGTCGCTGCCTGACCGCGAGTTTGCACTATTGTGTTCCACCACGTCAAGGCATGGTCCGTGAACGTGCAGGTAGCATACTTAACAATGTATTCCTCAGGGCAGTTACTGATGTTCACAACCGACTCTATTTTCTCAATCCACTTAACCAACCCATTGGGTCCCTCAGACCCGCTAAATTCTAGGGGCTTGCACAACATAAAATCTTTAATTGAACATCCCCTTGTTGTAGGAGTCGGTTCAGTGCGGTTCTTTTCTACACTAGGTATTGGGCCATTACTGTCTGTAACGACCACCCTAGGCGGCGCGTCATTACTTGGAATCGGGTTACCGCTCGGTGGAGGATTAACATTTCGTTCCCCAGCATTATTGGTGGTCGTTTGATTGCTCGCAGGGTCTGGATTGGTCGTATTGTTAATACTGGCGGCGATGCGCGATACTATATCCGGTATCGCCGCCTCTAACTGTCGAGCAATCAGACGACTCACATCCACTTCTGACATTTGAGCTGACCGTTTAGGTGCCATTCTACACAACATTAAGAAAAATACATATAATTAATACAAATTCCAATCTCGATACACAACACATATTCCATTCATTAATAAACATTAGTACATTTTACATAATCATCAGTACACATTACATTAACGTCAGCCCATAGATTACGTTTTCATACATCAGTCCTACATCGGCATCATTTCGACAATGGTATCCCAAAAAAAAAAGACCCCCTATGGGCTAGTGACTGTACTATAACTACCCAAGATTCACTCTATGTTAGCATCGTCACTAACTGCTAACACAGAGTATCAAAAAGCGGACCCTGTCTACTACCACCCTACATGATCTAAACACGGTGGTATACCAACCACACCAACACTGCCACCATCCCCACTAACACTGCCATCAAACCCCGGATCCGTGTTTCCATCCGGTCAATCATCCACTGGGAGTAGGCGTCCTCCCTCCTCAGCTGAGCGATCGCATGCTGGCTGTCCAGTATGCAATCCGCCGAGTGATTCCTCCTCTGAATACCCACCGTCAAGGCGGTGGTGTGCTCATTCATCTGCTCGGTGAGCACCCGGAGCCACGCAACCTCGGCGGAGGGACGCTCATCCCTCACCGGCCCGGGGGTACCCCACACGGGTGGCGGCACAGGCCCGGGCTGGGGGCGGGAGGACTCGCCCCTGTGGTAAGTGGATCTGGGTGGGGTAAAGGTAGGTGGGACATATGGGACACTGATCCGCGCCGTGAGGCGGGGATCGGGTCTGGGAGGGGTAAGGGCGACCTGTGGTGCGGGTGGGGTGGGGGACCTGGTAACCCCAGCAGGGGAGGACAAGCTAGCACTCCTATGGCTAGTCTCAGTAGGCTCGGTGCTGGAAGCTAAGCGTACACTCCTAGAGTCCCCGGAACTGGCCTCCTCCGGATCCTCCTCTACTGATAAACTTCGTGATCTTGACATGCTTACCTGTACACAAGTTAGCAAACATACAGTCCCTTTCATAATGTAAATCATAATTAAATTAATATACACACATTTATACAACCTTGTCACATAAAAATATTATCATATACTTACACATATGTTGCCGATTTTACCTATTAATGTTCCCCGTGACTTCCCCTGAATTCCCTCGTGCGGACAAGTCTGTTATTATGTTCCGGACCATAATAACTCACTTGTCCATCCAAGTTCATCCAGATCTCGTCACTATATATTATTAGTTGATATTCAGATCCTATAATACTTGAGCTACCGGTTATATTTTAGGTATCTTTTAAAGACATCCTAATTCATTTATAACCAATGGCTCTGATACCAAGTTCTGTAACACCCCGTAACCGCAGCGGAAACGTAAACGGGATGCAACAGACACATCTGATATCAACAGCATTGCTTATAAAGAAAACACCACTACATTAATTCACATCATATTACATTGTTCCGAGTTTAGTTCCCGTCTAGGCGATAGCACATAAGTTTTACCAACATTACATTATCATATTTAATAAAAAACGATCACTAAACTTCCACAAATAGCACGCATCAGCAAGCATGCAGCACTTACTCCAGTTTGGGAGTACCTAGAAAGCATGTAAAGAAAACGGGTCAACTACGAATAGTTGGTGAGTTTCACTAATTTAAATAAACAGTGATAAATCTTTATGATAATCATATATTAGAGACATCTGGGGACACTGTTAACCCAGTACTGTACCCATTCCGGGGGCAATGTTAACCCAGAAACACTTCTAAAGACATCTGGGGACACTGTTAACCCAGTACTGTACCCATTCCGGGGGCAATGTTAACCCAGAAACACTTTCAGGGACATCTGGGGACACTGTTAACCTAGTAATGTACCCATTCCATACGATTCCCGTACAATCAAATATTTATAAATACACGCAAATCCATGCGTTCAGTATGTACTTAAACATTTAAGTAATAACATGCTTTCCGCCCCGGGAAAATATTTAAAAACAATTCAGAAAAAGGGGCTCGTGAAACTCACCTTATCGTAGGCAAATTAGTAATACAACACTCCAGCTACTAGTCCAAATCTGTAATACGATCCCTAAGTTCGTTACTATACAATCTCTATCAACATAACTTTAACCGTGTTAACCGGTACATCTGGGGACACAGTTAACCCAGTACTGTACCCGTTCTGGGGGCAATGTTAACCCAGAAACACTTCACTGGACTCAGATTGTGATATCGTTTAGAGTTCACTAGTCGGATTTACTATTAGTCATTTTTCCCGTTTTGCGTGCCCAGCACGGTTATCCATTTTTATGTTTCAAAAATGAGTTGGAGAATCACATTCCTGCCAAGATCAAAAAGACGACGATCACAATATGTCCTAGTGTTATACATCGTTTGCTACGTTTTGTGGGTAACATGGACATTCCATGTGAGTTCGACAAGATGTAGATACAAGGCTTATTTCAGAGATTATTTAATTCTGGAAACCTTGATCGTTCCTAGTATAACAAGGCATACTTGTGTGCTCCATACAAGTACTTATTACATGTCCTGATTCATTGCCTTGGGAGGGGGGGAATGGTGGATATGAAGAATGTCAGATTCTGCTACAATCCGAATTTGTAGCTCTTATATTGAACAAGCCGTTCAATTTCTCCGAGTTTATATTTTATCACTCGATGGAGAACTGCTTGATCAAGAATCGTCGTGACAAATTCTTTATGTATCCACACTTCGCACAGTTAATTATTCAGGATTTGATTCCTGATTTGGTGATTGATCAGACTTTGGAGAATGATGTGTTGAAGTTGGAACACATGAATGATGATACTATGAAAAGGATGAAGACCTATCGTAGTAAAGAACCAGAAGATCATCCAAGAACCAAACGATTGATTGGTCACTTGGCAAATCCAGCTTATGAATGTCCTTCTGATGATCGTTGGATTCATGATGACTCAGATTCTTAATGTGAAGAAGGACCAGGTGGGAACGATGATGGTGGAGATGGTGGCTATGGGGGTGATGAAGGTCGTGTTGAAGTTGAGGTAGCAGGTTCACACGCTACTCAACAGAAACGAAAGGGCAAGGAGATAGTGCAAGATCAACCG